>NW_027552386.1:0-112836 GCF_045843805.1 Urocitellus parryii
GGGGAGAGCTTCTTCTCCCCTTTCTTCCCTCCCCCTGCCAGCTGTTACCATGGAGCCCATTTGTAACTTATCTTAAAAAAATGTAGACATCTCTGTGAAGCTCAGCTCAAGGCCAGAGGCCTTGTTTACACATTTCTTCAAAGTACTATCCTGGATGCATTTGTGATAACTAGTAAGGGGGTGTCCAGCACCTGGAGTGCTGGTATCTTCTCGGCCAGTGGCCAAGTAAACAGGGAGACACGAAAATAGAAAGTTTATCTACATTGGACTCTTTTGCTGACAGTCCTAAAATCAGCCCTGGTGAAGAGGGCTTTTCTGTGGGGAAAGGGGGTGCCACTTCACTTCTTCTTTCTCCAAGTAGATAAATAAAAAAAATCCAACACCCAGTGCATTACATTACTCCCCTTACTTTAAAGGTATCTGGCTTTCCTGAATCAAGTTCACAGTAGGTCTTTATAGGTTTGCCTCCTTCCTCGTTGGGCTCTGCTACTCCTTCACCTGTGCCCTGGGATATCTGACCAGGTCTCCCTGGATCAGACTCACCTGGCCAAACCCCAGCCACGCACAAGTCCACCTCTCTGCACACCTGCAACTGAGAAGCCGGAGGCTGAAGAAAGCCATGCAACCTGTAGACAAGTCTCCCTGGAAAATCTCGACCACTTGCTCAGGTGGCGCCTGAGCGCCCACCCTCCTTTGTGTGTTCTCCCTTGGTGACAGCCCTTCACACCTTCTCTCCTCTCCACCTGACGACCTTGCTTCTTATCCCAATGAAAAGACGGAAGAAACCAGAAAAGAACTTCTGCCAACCTCCACCAACAAACCCACCAACTCACGGAAGTCTGGACCCATCTCCCCGTGTTGGGCAGGAGTCCAGGGTCACAAGACAGCGGAGACAGGGATCAGAAAGAAGCCGCTGGAGGACCAGATGAGCAGACAAGTCCTGTCCTGGTGTACAGTAAAATCCCGTTACCATGACAGCCCCACCACTGGGGACAACACGTGACAACTCCCACCTCAGGTTCAAATTTGAAAATGACCCAGGGAAGTAAAGTGGGCAATATTCTAAGTAGGTTTTCTAAAGTAACCAATGGGGAGGAAATTGGAAAATACTCTAATCAGGAATCATAAGATGACCAATGGGAGAAAGTGGGGTAAGGTCTTCAAACAGCTCAGAATATAACACCCTAGTTTCCAGAGACTGGGGCGGCCTCCTCTCTCTCTCTCTCTCTCTCTCTCTCTCTCTCTCTCTCTCTCCCTCCCAGCCCCCTCTGTTCCACCTCATGGAGGGCTCTCTTCCCCTTCAGTAGATCTGTACTCTGTTACTTCCGTTGTCTTGCTCGATTCTTTGTTCAGCACACCAAGGACCTGGACTTTGTCTAGATGTCCCAGTGGTACCGTCTGCTCTCCTCCTGCCTCAATGCTCCGTCTCAGATTTGTTCCTCTTTGTAAACCCAAACTGCAGGTTGGTGGGCTACCCAGGGCTTGGTTCTCAGTCACGGACCCCTCTCTCTCTATATAGGGGGTATCATTGGTTATAATCACTCGTAACCTCTGAAGCCATCCTTTTTCTGTTGGGGTTTGCTGGGGATGGAACCCAGGGCTTCGTGGACACTGAGTACACGCTCTGCCACTGAGCTGTGCCTCCAGCCCTTGCTCACAGCCTCTGAGTCGAGGTCTCCACCCTCTCCAGGACTGGCCGACTCACACGCTGCTGTCTCCTCCCCTCCGCCCTGGGCTCAGGCTCAAGTCCAGCTTGTGATATCATAGCAGAACTGCGGAGCTGCGGTGCCCCTTTCGACTTGTGCACGGGTATCATGGCACTTCAGGCCCCAGATCTTGGAGCCACCTTGACTTCTCCCTCCCTCCCAGGCCCCAAGCCATCCTTCAGCCGATTCTCCAGACAACACCAAAAATCCACCAACGTCATCCCCTTAACAGGAACGTGGCCATGACCCAACTGGCTTCCTGGCTTCTCTGTGCGACTCTTTAAAGCCTATTCTCTACCTGCAGTCAGAGACTACCAGCCTTTATATAAACAAAGCCATATCGCCCGTACCAGGCCACAAGTCCTGAATGATTTTCCATCTACCTACAAAGACACCTGGCCTCTGGCCCTCTCAATGACCCCGTCTCCCGTCATCTCCCCTCCACCTGGGATGCCACCCACCATTGTCCTTCCTAGGACCTGCATGAGAACCTCTGTATTTTCTGGGCTCTCTGACGGGGGCACTTTCCCTACTGACCTCTGCTTGACTTCTTTGTGGCCTCTGATCCTTCAGGCCTTCTCCTAACACCAGCCTTAAAAATAGCACAGGCTCGAACTTACACCCCCAGGTCCTCTTTCCCTGTGTATTTTTCTCCTTGGCACCTTGGTCCCACGGACTTGTCACAGGCTTGTCCGGTTACGGTCTGACTCCCTACCTGCAGGGGAATGGAAGGCCCTCCAAGGCAGGTCCTTTGTACCATTGTGTCACTGCTCTAGTCACAGTGACTCACCTGCAGAAACCACCAGCTTAATATCTGCTGGGGAATACCAGAATTAATTTATAATACTATAATTCATAAACCACCCAGAGCCACAGCAGAAAATGGATAAAATGTACTCCAGTTTGGCTTCTCAATGAAGTTGCACACTTATCCAAATGGATGGGACCATTCTTGGGCTCTATTCAAAAGGCACAAACGATTTTCAGAGGAGACTTCCCCTTGTTCACGGACACACAGGGAAAGTATTTCCCACATAGCAACCAGAAAAAAAAAAAAAAGCTATAGGATGCAACTTTTCCATGACAAAATTAGCACATGTTTCTCTTTAAAAATACACCACCAAGTTCTAAAAAGGTTTTCCTGTAGCAAACCCTCTTCTAGGGGATGTAAGTTTACACAACACCTTTTTTGGGGGAAACTTGGAACCCAATATGACACCAAGGTGTTCATTCTTTTTCATCTGTGATTCTCATGGGGACGACACATGAGAACATAATCAATACCAGAGATATAAAAAAACAGGCAGACAATGTCCGTGTCTGGTAGTGAAGAAAAAGATGATGTATCTACTGTATCGACAGCATAAAGCCATTAAAATTATGTTTTAAAAAGAGATTTACTGACTTGGAGAAATGTTTATAACATAATCAGATACCAATTTTCCTTTTAAATGCATCCTGGAGAGGAGGCCAGGTTAGTCACACAGAGTATGAAAGGTGTCCATAGATTTCCATGAGGACCCTCTAAAATTTTAATTCTGCACAAAATCACTGGCTTGGTGTTTTCTATTTGTGTTTCCAAAGGTTTTGTTCCGTGTCTTCCTGATAATGCACTGTCTGAGCTCTTCTTTGTTGCAAATAAACTCCACCCTTTATACCACGCATTCCCTACGGCCTGCCTTCTCCATTAGCATGATGCATGGCCATTTATCATATTAGCACTTTATATTTATTTTTTTTAACTCTGAAGAGTTTGTTTTCCTTGTTTTTATTTTTATTCTGTTTTGTTTTGCTTTGGTACCAGGAATTGAACCCAGGGGCACTTAACCACGGAGCCACATCCCCAGCACTTTTTATTTTTTTATTTAGAGACAGGGTCTTGCTAAGTTGCTTAGGGCCTCACTCAATTGCTGAGGTTGGCTTTAAACTTGCAATCCTCCTGCCTCAGCCTCCCGAGCCACTGGGATTATAGGTGTGCACCACCACAACCGCCAACACGTAGCTTTTTAATAAGTAAAAACATATAATGTCCATTAATGAGCATTAAAATATGATATACTTGACTTTCCACCACGACATATCTAACTGTCTCATCAAAAAGCAAACAAAACAACGACAGAAAAGTAGCATCGTCAGGAAAGCCTCATGAAGTTCCGTTTCTTAGGATCCGTGTGACAGGCAGCCGTGTGCCTGCAGGAATTAGCGGTATTTGGAAGAGAAGTGGCAGGAGGGGTTCCATCAAGCATTCTCATTGCCTGCAACTCAGAATCCAGGTGGAGTTGAGGCTGGCAGCTGCACTGCCAGTTAGCCAGCTGGAGTCCCCAAGTTACAGCCACCGAAGCAGAGGCATCGTTCTCTGTCGCTCCCCCCGCCCACCCCATGAACCTGCACACTCGGAGCCCAGCTGCAGATCACCCAAAGAAGCCAGTGCACACTGACTTTCTTTAAAAGCAAGTGGGAATGTTCGAGACAGTTGTAGATTCACATTTAGAATGACGTGCAGAGATGTCTTCGCCTAGCGTACCCCCCTGGTAACATCCTGCAACACCCCAGCACCACCACACCAGGCTGTTCACATAAATAGAACGCCTGATCTTAGCCATATCATCCCACTTGTGCTCATATTCTGTGTGTGTGTGTGTGTGTGTGTATTTAGTTCTGTGCAACCCTAACCACCTATGCAGGTTTGCGTGTGCCCCTCAGCTCATGGTTTGGCACAGCTCCCTTGCCACCAGAGTCCCTCTGTTGATCTTTTGTAGACACACCCACTTCCTTCCCCTGCCTCCTTTCTGTCCCTAACCTTAGGCAAACACTAAGCTGTTTTCCATGTCTACATATTTTTTAGTTCATATGTATAGTATATGAACTAGCATATAAATGAAATTATGCAACATGTAATCTTTTGGAATTGACTTTTTTTTTTCTGTGCTGCAAAATTCCCCCTAGATTGATCCAAGTGATTGCAAGTATCCATATTAGGTTCCTATTTCTTGCAAAGTAGATCTCGATGGCCTGGCTGCACCAGTTTGTCTAACCATCCACCCACTGAAGGACGTGACATTTGGGCAGGAAATGCACACGAGGCCATTCATTCCCATGGAGGCTTGCTGAGCACCAATCTGCTTGTGATATGAATGATTCATGGGGTCCTCCATCCCACACTGATGTTTTTTTTTTTTAATTTTAATTGTAGATGGACACAATACCTTTATTTATTTTTATGCAGTGCTGAGGATCAAACCCGGTGCCTCCCACATGCAAGGCAAGCTCTCCACCACTGAGCTACAAGCCACCACCACCACCACCACCCCCCCACCCCACCCCCCCCACCCCCCGCCGATATTGAAGGCTGATGTCTAGACAGGACCCATGGTTCCCCTCTCTGAGCCCCGAGCTGAGCAGCTGTGTATACAGTTGGTGCCTCATCTTAGAGTCCACTCCTCCTCTCCATGGTGAGGGCTCACCCAAGTGGGCTCAGGGCTGGTGAGTGGCACTCAATTGGCCACTAACGATTAGGTTTCCCTGTCCAACTTCCAGAAGACGGATGAATCCATTCAGCAGTCATCCTTGGGATCATTTATGAAATCATTGAGTGCTGTTCCTCCATCTACAAAGAATTAATGGTGGCCATGTAACAAGTAGCCTTTTGTTGAGTTAACAAAATTGTACTTGAATTTCACATTGTAGGTGTCATGGCCAGAAGTGATCAATTCCTGTAGGGTCCAAACAATTCTGCTGATGAAGAGGAATGCAAGAGGGATGTGGGGGAGGGAACTGTGGCTAACTAAAGAGCCCCAGCTACTGTGTGACTCACGCAGGTGTTGCAGTGACACCCCTGGTGTTGCACATCCTCACAAAAAGTCAGAGTCCCATTAATATGGAAATCTCCTGAGTTTCAAAACACTGGGCTGAATACACCTGTCGACTGGTCCAATTCACCCAGGCTGTTTGTAATCTCTTATCTCGCTTGTATACTTGTACAAGTGGTCGCTTTTCATGGGAGGAAACTCTAATTTCTATTTCTCCCATCTTTCCTTGGGATTCTTCTACCTTCATCCCTCCTTGCATGGTGCAGAGCACTTGCACCAACTACGATTTTTAAAATTAGACGTGAACTCACCTCCTTGATCACTGTAATAGATTTTTCCTTCCTGTATTTTTTTTCTTTGTTTCTCAAAGTTCTCCAGACTCTAGGAGAACCAGGGGCAGTATGAACAGGAGACACACATGTCCTCATTGATTTAAAAATTGTAGCTAAATCTTCCTTCCTGAGTTTCACCTTCTGCCTTACCAGGGTATGACCAGCATGGCAGGGAAGCAGGGAGAATTCACATTGGGTTCCAGGTCTCTATTTTAAGGTGACATGAAAGCAGGTAAATGCACATTAGTTCATCCAGACTGTCTTCTGTGCATTCTTGAGCACAGGTGGCTGAGACCCCACCCGGCCATGCTCCTGGCTCTTTCTGTCCACCATCTTTGGGACCCTGCCTCCATTCAACCAGAGAAATGTGTCTTTGATGATAAAAGCTCTGAGGTCCTGGAGAATCCTAGGCTCTTTCTGCGTAGTATCCAAACTCTTCCAGTAGAATTTAGTTTGATAAATGGCTCTTTTGATGCTAACAGGCAATTTATTTAGTTCTTTGTTTTTAAATTATTTCCCTGTAATATTGACACACAGATTGGCTCTGTCAATTGGAAGTAGATCCAGATTACTTTTTTTTAATTGATAAAACTGTTTATGGATTTAACATGTTTTGATATGTGAATATATTGTAGAATGGCTAAAGTAAATTAATGAACATGTGCAACCTACTCTCTTAGCAATTTTCAAGGATAAGATATGCTGTTATTAACTGTAGTCATATGCTATAAAATTGATCTCTTGAACTGATTCCTCCTGTGTAGCTGAAATTTTGAATCTTTTGACCAACATCTTCCCATTCCCCACCCAACCCTTCTTCCCTAATCTCCACCCCATGCCTCTACCCTCTAGTGACACAAGTTCAACTTTTTAATTTTTTTGATACCAGGGATTGAACCCAGGGGTGCTTAGCCACTGAGCCATATCCCCCAGCTCTTTTTCTCTTTTTTATTTTGAGACAGAATCTCACTAAGTTGCTTAGTTCTTCCCTAAGTTGCTGAGGCTGGCCTGGAGCTTGTAATCCTCCTGCCTCCGCCTCCTGAGTCACTGGGATCACAGGTGTGTGCCACCACACCCAACCGAGTTCCACTTTTTTGGATCCCACTTATAATTGAGATTGTTGCAGTATTTACCATTCTGTTTCAGGCTTATTCGATTTAGCACACTGTCCTCCGAGTTCATCTACACTGTTGCGAATGTCAGGACTTCCTTCTTCTCTAAGACTGGATAGTGTTTCATTCAGTTTTTTATCCATTCATCCAGTGATTAGATTGCTTCCACATCTTGAAGAATATGAAAAGTTTTGCTCTAAACAGAGGAGTGTGGGTCTTTTTCAGCACACTGATTTTGTTTCCTGTGGATATATACAGAGTAATGGGATGGCGGAATCATATGGTAATTCTCTCTTCAATGTTCTGAGGACCCTCCTACGGTATCTCATAATGACTATACTAATTTACACCACCCCCAGCAGCAAGCGTAGCAGGGTCCCTTTGCTCTATGTATGCTACTTCTTTAATGACACTCAGGAGTCAAATTTTTAGGAATCACAATGTTACTATAATAAATATTAATGCACATTTTGGGGAATTGAAAGAAGACAGCTGAAATTGCGGAGGAAATGGGTTAAGAAACACTGGATGAAGCAATATTTGCTTTCAACCTGTGTATAAACCAAGATGTGAACGGGAAGTCTGCCATTGTTTGTTTGTAGGGGGGTGGGGGAGGGAGGGTCTACTGTGAGCGTACCTGACCTTGAGTGCAGGTGGCAGGCTGGGAGATCAGTACCAGGCATCTTCTGTGCTGGTCAACATATGGGAAAAATAAGTTCTATAAACTGCTTTAACTGTTGGAAGATAAAACTCATGATAGGAAGGCAGAGTTTTACTGTTGTGGTCTGAGTCTCAGTCACATGTATACAATTCATTCTTTAAAGGTATGTCTGCCTCGTTTTGGAGCTTGTGGGATTTCATTAGATATATGCAGCTATAGTGACCCTAATAAAGACATTTCAAATTTCTCTCTAGGGAACAGGTTGATCTTTGGGATTTGATGTATTCAGAAATTGGGTTTTATACTTTTTTCTTTTTTGGCATTGAGGATTGAACTCAGGAGTACTTTCTTTAAAATATTTTATTTTGAGACAGGGTCTTGCTGAGTTGCTTAGGGCCTCGCTAAGTTGGTGAGGCTGGCTTTGAACTTATGATCCTCTGCCTCGACCTCCCAAGCTGCTGGGATTTTAGACATGCACCACTGTGCCTGGCTTACATCCACATTTTTGCCTCCATATTTTGTCTTGGACAGTACAGAGCTACATTTCGTGGTCTCCCAAGTTGACTGTCTCCAGAGAACACATTCCATGCCTGGGGCGTGTGGCGCTCCTCCAGGACTCTGCAGGATGGGGGTGCACTTCTGTCATCCATGCTTTGTCACTCAGCTTCCTCTAGCACCCCTTAGGTTCTGGTTTAGGGAACACAGCATGATCTGTATTTTTCAATGAGCTCCTGTCTTTTTGTATTCCGGGTTCTCTGTGTTTCTTAGTCTGTAAGTCCAGGTGCATATCATAGCTGACAGATGTGGGGCACATGTTTGAAGCATCCCATGTTCTCCTGGATGCTTCTCAAAGGGTCTCGTGATCAGGACCTGTGGCTGATTTTCTACCAGCTGCAGCCTTCCGAGAGGCTACCCTGGAGAACCGGCCATACAGGAAAACACAGTCAGGCCACCTGATATTCAATGGTCACAGTCCCCGTTCCCTGCAGCAGGGCCTCCCGTCGCTCTATCATCTGGTGCTCCCCACTTCTTGGCATTGCTTCTCCTTGTGCTCATCTCGTCTTCCTGATGATTCTGGAGTAGGCATTTTGAAAATCTGCCTCCGAGCCCTGATCAACTGGTATGAAGCAGGGCACCTGGCCAGAGCTGGCCTTTCACCACGCCTCTGCCATGCCTCACTCCCAGGCAATAATGGAGTGATTCAAGGGTGGGGTCTGGACCCACACTGGGCTAATCAGCCTCTTTGCCTGGGAAGGCACTGTGAGTGTCAGCCCAGTGGACAGAATTATAACCTGAGACGACATAGACAGAGGCAAGACCATGATTAGCACAAAGAGTGAGGCCACACTGGAGAGAGGCAGGAGCCAGGGAGAGAGGGCCTCCCAGGGGTGTCTGCACCCACTCCTTCCTGAAGTCATCTTCATCCCTATCCCCGAATGACTTCTAACTGAGAACCCTCCTTTTTTTGATAGTGTTGTTCTAATTGGGTTCCGCCACTTGCAACCAAAGTGGTCCTAATTATTACAGTGAAGCTAAACCAGGCGTCACTAAATAAAACAAATAAATTACGTATACACAGCAATTACATTTTACACCAGGGATGAGTTCATAAAGACCTTTTATAGGCCAGGTGTGGTGGCACACACCACACCTGTCATCCCAGCAGCTTGGAAGGCTGAAGCAGGAGAACTGTGAGTTCAAAGCCAGCCTCAGCAATTTGGTGAGGCCCTGAGCCACTTATTGAGATCCTGTCTCAAAATAAAACATAAAAAGGGTTGGGGATGTGGCTCAATTGTTAAGCACCCCTGGATTCAATCCCCAGAATAAAAAAAAAAAAAACCCAAAAACCAACAACCAAAAAACAAAAATAAAAGCAAAACCTATAACTCTTTTTCCTTGTATGTTTTTGCTGGGGATGGACCCCAGGGCATTGAACATGCAAAGCAGGTCAAAGCAGGTGCTCTGTCACTGAGTTGGCCCTGTAGCCCCTGGATGGATATGTTGTCTCCCAGCTGAGGTGGCATCACCATGTGTCATTGCTATAAACACATTATAAAACACATTATACTGTTTACTTGGTCCTACAGCATTACTGATTTGAAGGTGGGGTTGTTTTTCTTTCTTTTTTAAGCATATTGAATTTGAGAGCCGAGAAAGGATTTGGGTGGTTATAAAAGATGTCTAAAAAAATTATTCCATGTTATTCCCTTCAAAAAATTCAAGATTTAGGATGATGATGATGATGATGATGATGATGATGATGATGATGATTATTTGGTACCAGGGATTGAACCCACGGGTGCTTAACCACTGAGCCACATCCCCACATTTTTTATATTTTATTCAGAGACAGGGTCTCACTTTGTTGCTTAGGGTCCCACTAAGTTGCTGGGGCTGGCTTTGAACTTGAGATCCTCCTGCCTCAGCTTCCTGAGTTGCTGGGATTACCGGTATGCACCACCGCACTTGGCTCAAGATTTAGCTTTTACAGATGTTGCTGAACAGTTTTCCAATGCTGTTGTATTCGTTACCCACCAACTGGCAATGCAGATTTCCAGCTACTCCATATTCTCAGCAACACTGGATTTTGTCAGTCTTTTTGGTCTTACAGCAGTGGACAGTGGCTATGGAGAGAGATCACGCTGTAGTTCCACTTGAAATTGTTTGGGTTTTTTTTTTTGGGGGGGGGGTACCAGGGATTGAACTCAGGGACACTCAATCACTGAGCCACATCCCCAGCCCTATTTTGTATTTTATTTAGAGACAGGGTCTCACTGAGTGGCTTAGTGCCTCGCTAAGTTGCCGAGGCTGGTTTTGAACTTGAGATCTTCCTGCCTCAGCCTCCTGAATTGCTGGGATTACAGGTGTGCAGCACTAAGTCTGACTCTACTTGACATTTTTCTTAGGATCAAGTAGATTGAGCACCTTTTCAGGAACTGATGACCATTTGAACATCATATTTAATAAAGTGCCTGATCGAGCCTTCCATCCATTTCCTATTGGGCTGAGCTGATTCCCTCTTATGTATTGATCGACGTGCACTATTTTTTTTTTCTGGATATAAGTCTTTTGTTCTATATTGCAAATATCTTCTGTCCAAGGTTTTTTCCTTTCATTCATTTACCAGTGTCTTTCGGTGAATGGATTTTTTTTCTTTTTGTGGTGCTAGGAGTGAACCCAGGGCCTTGTGCATGCAAGGCAAGCTGTTTACCAACTCAGCTATAGCCCCAGCCCTGGATTTTTTATTTTAATAAAATAAAAGAAAAATCTTGCCATTTTTTTTCTTTTATGGTGGGGGCTTTTTACATTCTGTTGAATAAATCTTTTGCCCTAGAACCATGGAATTTCCTCCCCTGCTTCTAAAACTTTGTTTGACTGGCCCTGGTTAGGTTATTGGTCTAGCCCCTGGTCCCCCCTACTAATTCTGTGTGACATCTTGTGTGCCCCACATCTACAAGCATGATGATGATTCTAGCTGGAATACCCAACTATAAAAAAAGTAGTAACTATGAAACATTGTATTTGGCTGGAAGTACCCAAAACTAGAAAGCAGTGGCTTAAACAAAGTGGGGTGGTGGTACTCATCTTCTGCTGCTACAACACAGAATCCTCTGGAAGTTTTGGAAAACTGCGTGTTGGCGCTGCACCCCATATCCATTACATCAGAATCTGTTGCAGTGAGATCTGGGTAGCAATAATTTTAAAGTTCCTCTGGTAAGGCCCATTGGGCTACCAAAGATGGGAACTATGGATTAGAGGCTCTATTTATTTAATTTTTCACAAAGCAAGAAATCTGAAGTTAATCAGTTCAGGGCTGGTGTGGCAGCTTCACAGAACAATAGGGACCCAACCTTCTCCCAGATCTATGCTCTACTTTTTCCTCATAGTCATAAAATGACGGTTAAAGCCTCAGACATCAGATCCACATTCCTCAAACAAGAAGAAGAACCTGGGGTAAAAGCCACACCTAGAAACTTGATTATGAATGACAGGAATTTCATCATGTTGTCACTCATCTACAAGGTCAGACTGGGAAATGTATTTGTGGGGTTGAGTATATTGCCATCCCTTGAAAATTAGCGTTCCATTAGTGAGGAAGAGTGGATAATGGTTATTTATAAGAGTGCCTGTCCAACAACAATCAACAGAAGCCCATTAGAGTTCCCCTCTGCCTTAGTCCTTGTGGGCTACTGTAATAAAATATCATAAACTGGATCGTTTATAAACAACAGAAATTTATTTTGCATAGTTTGAGAGCCTGGAAAGTCCAAAATCAAGGCACTGGAGATTGAATCCAGGGACACTTTGGCCCTGTATTACATCCCCAGCCCTATTTTGTATATTATTTAGAGACAGGGTCTCCCTGAGTTGCTTTAGCACCTCACTTTTGCTGAGGCTGGCTTTGAACTTGTGATCCTCCTGCCTCAGCCTCCATAGCTGCTGGGATGACAGGATGCACTACCATGGCCAGCTTGGGACCTTTTTCATGAGGGCAAGATTCCATTCTTGGGGCTCTACTCCCATGACCTGATCACCTTTCAAAGGTTCCCACCTGCATATCCCCTCGCCTTAAGTGTTGGGGCTTCCACATAGGAATCTGCGGGGGGTGGGAACATTTGGAGCATACCTTCACATCTCTGGAACCTCTTTAGTATACAGTGGAGGAAACTTCTGTCATGCATCTAATTGTAAATTTATTTAAAACAAGAGTGTGTTTTCTGAGGTCAAGGCAAATTAAGCCTTAGGTTTACAGGTGTCTTACTGAAAGTGAGGTCTTCACCTTAAAGAGACATGTTTCTTTTTGCATTTCACATTTCTTGTTTAAAATTTATAAAGAGGACTGGGGATGTGGCTCAAGCTGTAGCGCGCTCACCTGGCATGCGTGGGGCGCTGGGTTCGATCCTCAGCACCACATAAAAATAAAAAAATAAAGATGTTGTGTCCACCGAAAACTAAAAAATAAATATTAAAAATCTCTCTCTCTCTCTCTTAAAAAAATTATAAAGGCCCTTGCAATTTAAAATCATGTTTTTCTGAATGGTATGAAGAAAGAGAAGCAAGAACCTTTGAGGTATATTTGAGAAAAATAATCAATGACAGTTTAAAAAGGCAGGCATGTGGGAGTTGGCAACTGATTTGATGTGCAAGACAAGAAAGAACAACAGGGCTGAGGCGGAGATGTGGACTGCAGTCATGGTGAGCAAGAGGATGCAATGTCCCACTTAGGAAAGTTGGGAGGATGTATTAGTCTGTTTTCTGTTGCTATAACCAAACACCTGAGGCTGGTAGTGCATAAAGAAAGAGGTTTATTTAGATCACAGTTTTGGAAGCTGAAAGTCGGAGATTAGGTGTTGCCTGCTGTTGTCACAGCAGGAAGGGGTGCAACATGGATCACGTGATTGCCAAAACCTGGGCAGCATCCAGGAAGGACTCTCAAGTAGGGGATGGGAGACAAAGAAAAACACAGAGACAAGGACACAGAGATAATTTTATGAAAAGCCCGGGCCAGGTGGGAAAACTGTACTCTGATGGAGTAACAGTGACCGAGAACTAGCTCACAAGTTTATTACATAGAGTTTGATTATCCGGAAGTTAAACATAGGGGCATTGTTGTGAATTGTTGTAAACTGTCAGAGGCTTCTTTGTACACTAAAAAGTTACAGAGCTAGCAACATTTTGTAGCGCTGTCCTAGAGTGCTAAGAACATTCTGTAATCATCCTGCTGTACCCAGGACACCCATTGTCCTGGGACTTCTGATAACTGTGAGCATCAGAGCCAAGAGTCAAAGCTGATAACATCTTCGCCTTTGGCCAGGAATGTTTCCTGGGCTTGCCTTTGCCTAGGAGGCAGAATCAGCTGATGATCAGGGCTCCTCTGCTCTCCACACATGATGAGAGAGAAAGCCAGTGACGGAGGGGGTCCAGGGTTACTTCTTTTAGAAAAACTCATCTTCATGGAACTGAGCAGGGTCCCGCAAGAACCAGGTTAGCTCCTTCTGAGGGTCATGCCCCTAATGATGCAATCACCTCCCACTGGGCGGCTGGGTTCCACCACCACTTGACACTGCCGCCCTGGGGACCAAGCTTCTCCTGTGTGAACTCTTGGGGGGGGGACACACCCCATGCAAATTGCAGTAGAGCAGGGATGCATTTTGGGGGAGGGGGGAATGATGTGTTTGGTTTCAGAAGGGGAAGGGGATGAGAGCTGGGTCCTCCCATTTTGCACTCTGGGCCAGTTCTGTGTCTGCACTTTACAGTGTAGTCCCCCTGCAGATACTCCTCACGGGGAGATGGACCAGTGGGTCTGATTCAGGTGCAGGAACGGGGGCGGAAGAGGGAATAAAGGATGCTCTGGGAGAAAGAGAACAGAGAGGACTCGGATGAGGACCTGGACCCATCACCGTGGCAGGCAGAAAGAAGGCAGAAAGTCCAGGGAGGTGCAGGGCCCAGCAGCGTAGGGGAGACCCAGAAGGGCCCAGCAGAGGGTGGTGCTGTTGGGGAGGGCGGGAAATGCAGCCTGAGAACAGGGGATTTGGGAGCTCATGGGTCCCGTGGAAAACTGTCCATTTGGCCAACACAAAGGTAAAACTGGAACTCTCCCAGCTCCCCTCCCACCCGCATTTTGGCACGTCCCACCCAGGATGTTTCCCGTATGGGTGTGCACATGCTCTTCTTCTTATGCAGTTAGGATTCTTCAGCTGACTTTGGTGAACTTCGAATCCTGGGGTCTGGATGGGTCTGGGCCAGATCAGACGTCAGGGAGGCAGGAGGGCGACGGCACCAGCCTGGGAGAACACACCTCCTGGGCAGGCGGGGGTCACTTCCTGCCCCAGTTCCTCTCTGCTACCCCAAACCCTGCCCATTCACCTCTGGTCCAGTTGGACAGCCCAGTGCTCCTGGGAAGGACCTGCCTTACACCAGGGTCCAGACTGTCAAGAAAACAGGAGCCAGGAGCCGGGGGTAAGAAACCTGCCCCTCCGGCCTTCCCTTCCTCCGCTGCTCCGATGTCCCCCAACTCCCCCGTCCCAGATCCGCTCCTGTGTGCCTCACTCTGGCTCTAGGACAAGATTTTTTTTCCCCAAAAGTATCCAACTGAGGAGGCCCCAGGTTTCAGGTAGCTCCCCTAAAACATGCAAGTTTGCCATCAGCACCAAGCCCCGCAAGGTGGCTGCTGCTGCACTTCAAATAGGGTTCATTTCCTCCAAACTCAGGCAAGAGTTTCATCCCCAAAGTTGTACGTGAGTGGGATTAAGAGAGAGGAAACTTAATTTAACTATGGTGTTAGGCATGGGGGCTGTGGGAAGTGATGCAATTAGATTAGGTTATTATGGCAAAGTCCCCATGATGGAATCCTGATGGCTTCCTGAGAGGGAGAGATCACACAGAGACACATGTGCAGTCCTGCTATCATGTGAAGCAGCCCAGCGTGTTCCTCAACAGAGCTTATGCCATACTGTTTGGATCTTATATTTCTAGAACCATGAGCCAAAATAAACCTATTTTCCTTATAAAGCAGCCTACCTCAGGTGTTTCATTATAGTAATGAAAAGCTGGCTATTTTTATTTTACAGATGTGAAAACTGGGCTTCTACAAGTATATTAATATGACATACAGAACCAATTGGGTATATATTGTATATTTCACTAGTGTCATATGTAGAGTATATATTATACTATATTAACATAATAATGTACATATATATTAATAAATATATAATCTATGACATTAATAGGCAGCATATATATTATAAGCCATATTTTCATATTTAACCCAGATACTGAATGGAAAGTCTGGGCTTCTGACCAGGTCTAAGGACTCAATCCACAGGTTCACATTGAGACAATGATAACCAAGGGGCTTTCTCAGAGGTTGGATGCTGAGGTCCCCAAGCCAGATATGGCTAGAAAAGGTGCCCCACCTTGTCCTCTTGCTACTTTAACATTGGGTCAATTAATGTCAGTGTCAAAATTTCAATGTCCTCAGAAAAAGGGGAAGATGTGACTCATCTGGCTTCTATTCCAGGAGGTGACAAGTGTGTGGAGCTGGGTGGTGGCTGCCCCCTCAGACCATGACCAGGCCTCCCTCCTGCCTCCCTGACTTGGACAGGCATGGCGGTCCTCAGCGGTGCCCAGACAGGGACGTTCTGACCAAGCTCTTTGCACCCACAGACGGGCTCGTGTCCACCTTGGTGTGATGCATTATCCCTTCCATGGGCATTCACTCTTGGCCGAGGGAAAGCCCACACCGGGGTCACCGTTCGTAAAGAAGGGCACTCATTCAGGCCTTAGAGGACCCCCGAGAAAAGTCTTCTGTTTGGTCTGGGGTGGCTCTGATGTCCTTAATCAAACCCATAAAAATCACTGCCTGCTCTGCATACTGTCCAGTCCCAGCCAGAAACCAGTTATATGTGGGATATGAAAAGTGCTTTCGTATTTTCCTCACATCCTTGAGCTTCACTGTGCACATGGAATGGCTTCCAAATGCCATACATGAATGCATACGATGACCGTTGGCTGGGAAGCATTTCTCCTGCTCTTGTTTGTAAGATTTAACACCATCCCCTCCCCTCTACCCCCCCCCAAAAAAAAAGCGATCAGAGTTTTGGGAGAGGTGGTTATTTTGTAAAATGTGCTTTTTGCTTCTTGGCCTATGTGTGGGGCCATCTAGGGGCCAGCCGTGTTTGCACCGTGAACTTCTCCCCCTCGGGTGGAAGGCTGTTTCCGCAAGAGACGCTCCTGTGGTGTTCTCACCTTGCTGCCTCCCTGCTGGCAGCGAGAGGAAATGCCACTAAAAGGTGAAAGTCACCAACTGCAGCGCCTTTGCCTGCACCTTCCATGTCAAAGAAGTGGACAAAATCTTTAAAGACACCAGTACCCGAATACGTAGCACCACCCCACCATGATGTGTAATCACAACGCACCAAAAAAAAAAAAAAGGTAAAAATAAGAAAATAAAATAAGGGCCAGAGCCAGCACGGCACAGTTCAAGTCACTGGTAGAGAACGTCTTTTTGTAGGATTCCAAAGGATTCTCTGGATCGAGTCTCGCTTCTCTGGTAGGTCAAGGACAGATCCATGGAGCTACTTTTCCTGTGCATTTCTCTTTGGATCATGGCCTCCTAAATGATCAATTAATTAATTAAAAAATATTAATTGAGCACTCAGGAGCCAGGCCGCATCAGCTCTTTCTTCTGTGCTCAGATAGTGTAAGGTCCCCAGGGAGAGAGAGAGAGAAAGAGAGAGAGAGAGAGAGAGAGAGAGAGAGAGAGAGAGAGAGAGGTGTGGTAAATGGCAGAGAGGGACGTGCAAACTCAGGGGGACTCTCAGCAGGAGCCCAGACCAGGGCTGCAGCCTGTGGGCAGGCAGTGCCTTAGAACCCTCCACCTGACCAGGTTCTGCCCCAGCCTCATCCCAGCTGCCTCTTTCCTGTCTGCCTGCAGCCCTTCCTGTCTCCTCCACCTCCAGCTCCCTGGCATGGAGTTCACTGAGTTCCAGACTCAGCTCTTAGCTGTGATGTGACCCTGGCCAAGCCACTCTCTACTGCCCCCGATGAGAGCTTCTTCGTATGTAAAAGAAGACACTTGACCAGAGAGTCTTCAAAGTCTCTTCCAGCTCCAAGAGTCCTTGATTCCAGGCTTAAGATGTTGGCAGAAAAATTGGTACAACAGCTTTGGAAAGCAGAATGGAGATTCCTCAGAAAACCTGGAATGGAACCACCATGTGACCCAGTTATCCCACTCCTTGGTCTATACCCAAAGGACTTGAAATTATCATGCTGTAGTCATGCAGCCACATCAATGTTTGTAGCAGATCAATTCACAGTAGCTAAACTATGGAAGCAATCTGGATGCCCTGGAGCAGATAAATGGATAAAGAAACTGTGGTATCTCTACTCAATAGAATATTACTCAGTCATAAAGAAGAATGAAATTGTGGTATTTGTCAGAAAATGGATAGAACTGGAAAACATCGTGCTGAGTAAAATAAGCCAGTTCCAAAAAACAAAAGGCTGAATGTTCTCTCTGATACGTGGATGCTAACACACAATGGGGGTGGGGGTTGGAGAGAATAGAAGTTCATTGGATCAGACCAAGGGGAATGGATGTGGGGATGGGATTGGGAAAGATAGTAGAATGAATTGGACATAGCTTTCCTGTGTTCATATATGAATACACGACCAGTGTAACTCCACATCATGTAAAACCACAAGAATGGGATCCTAATTAGAATAAGTCATGCTCCACAAGTGTATAATACGTCAAAATGCACTCCACTGTCATGTATATCTAAAAAGAGCAAATAAAAAAAAAAGATGTTGGGGGCTGGGCTGTAGCTCTGTGGCAGAGCGCTTGCCTAGCATGCATGAGGCACTGGGTTCGATCCGCAGCACCACATAAAAATAAACAAATAAAGGCATTCTGTCTATCTACAACTATCAAAAATTTCTTTTTTAAAAAAGATGTTGGCAGATCTTTCAGCAGTCCTATATAACGATTTATCCTAAAGCAACCATGATGCTGAACTTAGCCTGTTTCCCCTCTCTAAAATGAGCCAGTGTATAAATAAAACAAATGTTTGAGAGCTTTCCAAACATTAGTATCTGCAAATGTCCCAGGACTCCTTCTATATCTGTGCAAAGGCTGGTGGTAGCCAACATCCTGATAAAACACGTGGACTTCAGCAGACAGCCTGAGCGAACCCCAGCTCAGCTACTTCCCAGTTGGGTGAGTTGATGTGAGTTATTTAACTTCTCTTGCCTTGGTCTTCTCATCTGTGAAACAGGAAAACAAACAAAAACAAAACAACAAAAAAAATCAGGAGCCTCAACCTTTCAAGGGCGTTCTGAAGATCAGATGAATTAAAATGTAATGATGTTTTTAGAGCAAAGCCTGGTAGGGCAGGAACACCCTGGAATGCTAGCTATTTTTTACTATTATTTCATTCTACAATTACAGAAAAATAGCAGAGGCATTGGGAATAGTTAGGAAAACTAGCTGGAAAAATCCAAAGGGAACGCCCAGCAGGACAGAGTCAGTCCTGCAAAAGATCACAGTTCATCCATCAGACCCCCTTCTTATTACTCTTCAAATTTTTCTTTTTTTAATATTTATTTTTTAGTTGCAGCGGGAAACAATACTTTTTATTTTCTTTATTTTTATGTGGTGCTGAGGATCGAACCCAGGGCCCCACACATGCTAAGCGAGCACTTTACCGCTGAGCCACAACCCTAGCCCTCAAACTTTTCTTAAGAAAACCAGAATGCGTTCGCTGAACCCTATAAAATCACGACTCAAGCTCACTGTCTCTGCCTCCTTTCATTCACACCCCCAACAAATGGCCACGTGCCTTTAGCCAATAGCACACTGCTGAAGTGGCTCTTGCAAAGATGACCAGAACCGAGTGGGTGGACCCCATAGTTTCTGTGCATGGCTCCATCTCTCTCCATCTTGCCACTGTCACCAGATCCTTCTCTGTTTTTTTTTTTTTTTTGGGGGGGGGTGGATACTGGGGATTGAACTCAGGGGCATTCGGTCACTGAGCCACAACCCCAGTCCTATTTTGTGTTTTATGTAGAGACAGGGTCTCACTGAGTTGCTTAGTGCCTCACTGTTGCTGAGGCTGGCTTTGAACTTGGGATCCTCCTGCCTCAGCCTCCTGAGCCACTGGGATGATAGGCATGGACTTTCTCTTAAGCTGGCCAAGGTCTTTCTCTTAAGCTCTAAAGCTCATTTCTACTTTGTCCAAAGAGCAACAAAGTGAGCATGAACATGTCTCTGACCGCTGACTTTAAGAGGAGCCAACACAGCGGTCATCCTCCTCCCAACATGGGCATGGGATCACTGGTTTGATGTGGAATGCTGCCATCAGCCCTGACACAGTGAAACATAAAGATCATCGGATTATTGGGGGGACTTTTTTTTTCACTCTTAGCAGATTTTTCTAATAAAAACCCAGTTCTTATTTGAGGTGAGTTCTTTTGGGCACTTTTCTGACACAATTCCCAAACTTCAATGCCACGTGTGCCTTCTCTTCTTATCTGCCCCCTCAGTAGCCCTAAGTCAGCACTGATGAGCTCTTGCCCAGAGGACCCCACCCTCCCTGTCCTCCCACCCAGGGGCTGTCACCAAGACACTCTCCTGACCACAGCTCTGACCAGGTCATTCTCAAAAGAGCTCAAATTATCAACTGGAATACAATCCGAGCTCCTGATGTCAACCCTGATGCGCCCCATCTTCCCATAGACTCATAAAAGCACAGAGACTCCCATTTCCATCTTCCTGTGCCAGCATTTCCACCTGTACCAAGAGCCTTTCAGCTGTGTGTTTTCAGTGTGTGACAGTCAAGCAGGGTTTGGGCCACGCACAAGGAAATCATCTAGTAAGTATTTGTTAAACAGGGAAGGAACCGGATATATAATCAAACAGCCACTATGGCAAATACTGAGGTCCACAAGAAGCAGCTTCCTAAGTATTTGTGCCAAGATGATTGTTCTGCCTTCAGTGCTTGGAAGAAACCAGCCTGTGGATATTATTATCATCATTATAATTTAAAAGAAAAATTTTTTAGTTGTAGATGGACACAACACCTTCATTTAAAAAATTTATTTTTATGCGGTGCTGAGGATTGAATCCAGTGTCTCATACATGCTAGGCAAGCACTCTATCACTGAGCCCCAGCCCCAGCCCCTATTATTATTATCGTTATTATTATTATGCCCTACTAGGGGTTGAATTCGGGGCTCTTTGCCACTGAGCAACATCCCCAGTCCTTTTACTTTTTGAGACAGAGTCTTGCTAAGTGGCCCTTGTTGGCTTCCAAACTGCCATCTTTTCTCCTCAGCCTCCTGTGTGACTGGGATGACATGTGTGTGCCACCATGCCAGGCTGGCACATGGACTTATTTACCATGAGGTTGAAGCTTTCATTTGAAAGAAGAAATTACTTAAGGTTTCTGGGTAGAAGAAATGGAAAATCCTTTTGTAGGAGGGTCATGAAACAATGAAACATAAAGATCATCGGATTATTGGGGGGGATTTTTTTTCACTCTTATCAGATTTTTCTAATAAAAACCCAGTTCTTATTTGAGGTGAGTTCTTTTGGGCACTTTCCCGACACAATTCCAATTTATTTTTCTATTAGCTGGGAGCAGTTTTATATTTTTTTTCATTATAACCCCATGATGCCAAATCCACATCCTGCTAGAAGTTCCCCAATACTTCTGAATATCGCCTTCTCTGTTATTGCTGAATGGTGACAAAAATGTGGCCAGTGAGATAGGATTCATGTTCAAAAATAAGAAGAATGATTAAAAAAAATAATCTCACATAGATGGTTCCAGTGAATGCTGAATGAATCTGGATGATCTGATCATTTTATAGTATTTTCGTTTTTTGGTAAAATGAATGTAACAGGAATATCATGATATTGATTATTAGAAATAGATAATTTGGGGTCAGACATGGTGATCCATGCCTATAATCCCTGTGGTTCAGGAGACTGAGGCAGGAGGATGGTGAGTTCAAAGCCAGCCTCAGCAACTTATGAAGGCCCTCATAACTTGGTGAGGCTCTGTCCCTAAATAAAATACAAAATAGGGCTGCGGATGTGGCTCGGTGGTCAAGTGCCCTGGATTCACTCTTTTGGGAGGTTCCTTTGCAAAAAAAAAAAAAAAAGTATTGGTAAGTCACACCAGAGAGCCTCACAGCTCTCTGGTGCCTTGATGAGATTTGGAAGTTTGATCTCTCTACCTCTTCACTGTATGCTCATTTGTCTTGCATTCAAATTTTAAAATGAAATTTAAATTATACTTAATGAAGTTCTTCTTTGTCCAGGGTTTTTGCTTGTAGGAGTGGGGATAGAACCCAGGGTCACATGCGTGACAGGGAAGTGCTCCACCCTAAGCTATGTCCCCAGCCCTGCTACAGTCTTTTTCTAACTAATGGGCAGACAGAACACATAACACACACCAAGGAGAATCCAGAAGCCTTTCATTCTAGAATGTTTTCTCGTTTGCATTTGGCTCTGCACATGTGATGCTGTAAGAATTCACTGTCCTTCACAAAGAGCTGTGGATTCCTAATGACCCAACACCCTTTCTCAATGCCCAGACTCCTCTATACTGCCCTTGATGATGGCAAGTCTTAAGAAGAGCAGGAACCCAGACAGGAATGTCCTTCAGCCTCATGAACACATTTGAGTCTGTCTGTCCCTGTCCTGCAAGAGCAGATCCTTCTAGAGTCCCACAGCAACTCGGCTTCCAAAGTAGCTCCAGCAACAGCCTTACCGGATCCCTCTGTCTGTTTCTCCTTTGATTCTCGCCTTCTTCCCCTATTGTTGGCTCACTTCTCCCCGCTACCCTACACCGGTACCCACTCCTTTCCTCTCTGCCATTGGCTTCCTCTTGCTTCACTCACAGCTTTTGCATACTCTGTCCTGTGTTTCTGTTCTGCTCTGACAGTGAATGAGACTGTATGTCAAAGGCCTTCCTAGGTAAGATCTGGGAGTTCTGTTGGTCTTGGTCCAATTCAAATCATCCCTATGGGGCGGGTCCTAGGGCTATGACCCTGTATCCTGCTAGTGGCTATCTCTGGGATAGCCATACCAGGATCACACACAGAACTATATAATCTGTATGTCTGTGTATGATTTGGTGGATAATAAGGAAATGATACTAAATACATTTGCCTACTTGATGCGAGAAAGCTTCAGATGACTTGGAGTCCACAGGAGGAAAAACAACAGGAACAAAATGTTATTGGTGTTGAAAGAAAAGATGGAGGAACTATTCAGTTGGTGAAATAAGACAGCTCGGGAAATCACAGTGGGCTGACTGGAGGCTGGGTCCAAACTATGAACCAGCCTGGGGCCCCAAAGAGGACTGGAACCTGGATGGTGTGAGACCTAAGTTCTGCTGGGAAGAGGCCTCTGTTTTGTGACTCAACTGTGTTCAGGTTTTTGGCAACTCTCTAAAAATTGTTCTTCTCTTCTATAACCAGGAAGGACTTGCTGACATCTTCTCAGCTCCAGGCTAAGTTGTAAACTTTGCTCCTCGAATCCATTCCCATGCGGAACCAGAGGAAGCTTACTCTTACAGTGTGTATCTTCCAGAAGCATTTGTTAAGAACACAAAACACGTTGCTATCAAAATGCTCTTAAAGATTTTATTTTATTTTTTCCCCAAATCCCAGCTGCTCGGGAGGCTGAAGAAGGAGGATCATGAGTTCAGAGCCAGCCTCGGCAAAAGTGAGGAGCTAAGCAACTCAGTGAGATCCTGTCTCTACATAAAATACAAAATAGGGCTGGGGATATGGCTCAGTGGTTGAGTGGCCCTGAGTTTAATCCCTGGTACCAAAACAAACAAACAAAAAACAAAAAGCAAAATAAAACTAGGTTTACCACGCACTCTGTGGAGATTATCATGGAGTAGTTTATTGATACTTCCGTAGGCTGAGATGTTACTTTTGGACAGCACTCTGGATTTCTTACAGTCCCTGTCTTCCCATATTCCGTACATAGAGGTGGACTTGAACAAGTGTATTGAGTGGAGTGTTCATAGTTCTGGAAGATTCTTTTCTCTGAAGAGGCACTTCTGAAGTGATCTGGCATTTTCAGTTCCCTCTGAGACATTAATATGAGAACTCTCAATCACATCCGGAAGAGAGCTTTCCTTCCCCACTCCCCTTTATCCTTTATTAAACCTTGTGATTTTAATCCTAGATCATTGTAAAATTTAAATTAGGAGGCAAACCCAACAGAAGCAGCAAATATTTATTGTGTGCCTTTACTAGAGATATATAGCCTGGGTGTTCTATAGCTACTCAGTAATTTTTAATTTTTAAAAGACCCATTTTTTCATTCAAGTTGAAGACATTACGGCGACTATCTAGCTGGCAGCATTGACATCAGGCTACCTAATTCGTCCTTTTCCCATATATTTTATGTTTGAATATTTTCATACTTTTGTTTTTGGTTCAAATAGTCACCTCTGAACACTTCTGCCATCACATTGCTTCTCTATTCGGGTATCTTCAGAGCTCTCCTCTTACCCACTGCTCACCTGCACCCTCTCCTGCATAGCTCTCCTGGCCTGCCGGGTGTCTGTCCCCATTGGTCAGGCCATCCTGCCCAGGTGCCTGGAACACAGAGGAGGCCCTGCCCTCCTTGGGACTCTGTGCTGCTTCTCTTGTAAAGCTTATTTCCCTCTCCCTACAACTGTCCAAATCCTTCCCTTGTTCTTCGAGGTTCAGACCCAGTCTTTCCTGTTCGCAGGAAGGCTCCCAAGTGCCTTATTGATAAATAAGATCGTCCCTGAACTCAAGCAGCCTGCAGTTGAGTGCAGGAGGCAGATAAGTCGGCAGATAATGATGCTGGGCTGCCCAGTCTTTTTCACTTAATAAAACACAGAGAAAATAATTATGTTCACCTTGGCACCTGGGGTCTGGAGGCTTCAATAGCTCCAGGTCCCACTCAGCTACTCCAAAAGATGAAAGGCTCTTAAGTGTGTTCTTCCTCCAATCACGATGTGGAGAGCACACTAGCTTGGAAACTTGGGGTGATGCTACCGTGTGCGAAATGTACTGGTAGGTGCAGGGTCACTGGGCAGTGGGTACTTCTCCCAGGTTTAGGGCAAGGGAGGGCTTCCTGGACAGGTGACAACAAGTTCAGTCTTGAAGGATGTTAAAGAGGGCAGTGGAGTGGGGGTGGAGAGGGAGTGTGCCAGAGGCCATTGCATGTGCCCTGTACGGAGAGGTCAGCATGGCTCAGCTTCAGGGGTGGCTAAAAGGCAGCCCTAGTGGTGAGATGAGGTGGGTCCTGGTTCCTCCAGCCAGACTTTGATCTCTTGAGGGTCAAGATCACATTTTTACAATCCTGGGTTTTTGGAACTGTTGATCCCTAGATGGAGGCTCAATACAGCGTCATTATTTGGTAGAAAAGTCTCTACCAGTGATACTGTTGTGACAGTAGCCATGAGAGAGAACAGTCTCTTTGTGAAGCCATGCCAGCATGAGAGATGTTTTCTAGAGTTTGTATGAGTCTCACTTAAGCTGAAAGACCTGAGGCTTACGCTTATCTCGCCCCTTGGATTTCCGGGACAAACTTTTGGTCTAGCTTGAAAGAATGCCCAACTGTGCTTTTTTATTCTGATGTTGGTTGGTATTTACCCCACATTTTCAGTCTCATGCGCTGCCTTTCTGTATTCCAACCTGCCACACTGGGGCTAGCTAGCTACAGATCCTGGGCTCCATCACCAGATGGCTTTCTGTTTGCTTCTGTAAGGGGGAGGCTGTGGCGGGGGATCAGAGGGTAGAGGAAGGAGAGTGACTTCCTGCTTTTGCCTCCCCCTAACAAGTGTGGCAGTTGATGCAGGTGGTTGGCAACAGATGCAGGAGGTTGCCAGAGCAGTGGGGGAGGGCAAGCCCTACTTCCTGCTGTCCAGGTCTTTCAGGCTTCCAGAACCAACATCAAGAGTCCATCTGCAGAGGTGAGCTCAGGGTCACCAGCACAGAAGCTTCTGATCCTTGGGAATCCATCCTGCTTCTTCTTTGTTCTTCAGGTCTCTCTCTCTCTCTCTCTCTCTCTCTCTCTCTCTCTCTCTCTCTCTCTCTCTCGTTCCCCCCCCCCCCACTGGGTTCTTCCAGTCCTCCCAAAACCTTTGCACCCAACCCCCTGTATGATAGTCACTCTGTCCAAAATACCTAAAATTGTCTTCCTGCTCCTTCTCTTCCTCCCCCTTCCCCTTCTCTCCTTCCTAGTTTTCTGCCTCCTCCTCTCCTCTTCTTTCCATCTTCTCTTTTTCTCCCTCCCTCCTCTTCAGCTTCCTCCTTTTCTCCTCCTCCTCTTCCTGACTGAAATCCAATACACTTACCTGTAGGGTTAAGTATGTTCAGTTGCCCTAAAAGAATGTAAAAAAAAAAAAAAATCTGAGATTTTCCAGATACCTAGAACCGCAGCATTGACGGTCATGGTCCTGGGTATATTAGATGAGTCAAGGTTTTTATCCTGTTTGAAATGTATTGATAGAGTAGCAGGGTTGGACTCCTTAGGTTGGTTTTATGCATGGGTGGATTTCAGATGCATAACTGTTGATCCAACACCTTTTACAAGTACCAAATTCACAAAGGAAAAACCAACACAAACAGAATCCAAAGCTCGTAATTCTCTGGCACACTGTTCTCTCCACTATGCCTTCTGAGTATACATCAAATATAATAAATCAGCTTTAATGGTGTAGCTGTCACAGCTTCTTAGTCTGTCTTGGCGGGGACTTTTTCTGTCCCAGCATTGCAGATTGTTCTAACAGTGCTTGGGAGAGAGGCTGTTCCCAGCAAGATGGATTCTCTTTTGTTTTAGGGTTTCCTTGAAAAACTTCAGCAATGCCTTGTACACATTATGTAAACTTCGATGGCCAAGGCATTTAAATACGATAAGATCTTATGATTCCATCTCTGGGGGGGCACACAATCTGGCTTTTGTCTGAATAATCCAGTAGGAACATTTATCCCAGTGATATAAATGTGATTTAGGACAGGCATCTTTCATGAGCCAAGGTGAGAGGAAGGAGAATAAAAATTAAGAATAATTTAGCTCTCTGTTGTTCTTCATCTGTATGGACCTTAATTTCCGTGTAGAGTTGAATTGTAAATGTGGTGGTTGGTTCCATTTGCATTCCCTTTCATTGATTTCTGGGACGGCATGTGCCCTGTCTGATGACAGGAGAGAAATTGTTACTACCTCTGAAACATTTTGCAGCTAGCAAAGGGTCCATAGACTCTTATAGCCCATCAGGGTCCCAGGTCCACTATAGTTTTTGGGTGAAAGTCATTGAATGCACTGTCTACCAATTAAAATAAGATGTCTTCTACCACCTCTACATGCATCATTTAAAAAGCCAGGGAGAACCTCCTGAAGTGATGCCTCTTGTAGATTGTATACTTCAAAAAGGTCCCACTAGAGCCTGTAGTGGAAGACTCCAGAATCACATTTATAAATGCTCATAAATGATGCAAGTCTGATTGTTAATGCATGGATGAGGGGCAGAGTAGAAAAGAACTAGAGATCCTGAGCTTGATTTCTTAGAGACTGATTGATATAGACATGGCCCCACCAGCAACCACTTACCATCAAAGAGATAAATGGCAAAGATTCATTTCCTGTGTGGTATCTGCTTTTAGCTCAAATGTCACTTCCAGGAAGGCTTCCCTGCCCAGAGGATCTGGTTAATGACCCCATCCTATCTGCTGTCCCAACATGGTGTACTGTGGTTTAATTACTTACCAATGTCTTCCACTAGTCTGTGAACGCCCCATGGTGAGGCACCAGCTGCCTCTGTAATCACAGGCCTCAGAAAAAGTGGATGGAATAATGAAAATGTTGGAAAGGAGAGCTACCACGTGGCAGCTTTGTTGGGGACAGACTATAGAATGGTGAGATTATAGGCAGAACTTCTTGTTAATAATTCCACTGACAGTGTGAAATAAAGGTCAGGAGAAGGTAGACCCAGACACTGCAGAGGTGGAGAAGAAACAAACAAACAAACAAAAAAGGTGATAGAAGGGAAATCATCATGGAAAAAACAAGGAGAAAGAAATCTATAGGACTCCATGGGGTTTGGAGCGACGGTCTTTGATTGTTAATTGAACAGATGTAGTTGGAAAAATTCAATATTTTGTACTCTGCAAAAGTAAGATGAATCACCAATTCACACCCACACCTGGGAAGCCTGTTTTCCTGAGTATTTTGATTGGTTAGGATACTAGTTGAATTCTATTCTTCCCTGAGCAACAGGGTGAATAGTCTGATACAAGTTTAACCATATGGTCTTTCTGCTGCCAGTTGAAGTAGTGACAAAGTATCAAATAGATCCCCAAAGCAAGGCAGTTGTTTTGTTTTTGTTTGCTTTTTGTCCTGGCTGTGAGCTTTGCCACTAACCAGAGCTTAGGAGGAATTTCTGCTGTCTTTCTGAATAAGTCAGCCAGGCTGTAACTGATGCTTATCTGTCCTCTTTCCTTTCCTTTCTCCTCTTGACATATGTCTCTAACATATGGTTTCAAATCTTCACAAAGAGGGAAAAAAATGGAGAAGAGGGAGAGAAATACATCTTTTTACTATTCATCCACACAACGAGATTTTGCCCATTGCTAAAGAAGGAAGAAAGGCAATGGAGTATCATACAGGCTCTGGAATCAAACAGACCTGGATTTGAATTCTGACTTGGCCATTTACTACTTGCCTAAATTACTATTTGCATCTGCCAAATTACTTAATTTCTCAGGGTCTCAAGTTTCTTCCTCTGTAAGGATTATGATAGTTACTTGTGCTGTTTGGTCTTTTGGTCAATCCTGTGGAAGTAGCTTGGGAACTTTCTCTCAAAAGGCAATGCTTGGGGCTGGGGCTGAGGCTCAGGGGCAGAGAGCTTGCCTCACACACATGAGACAGTAGGTTCGATCACCTCATAAAATAAATAAAGATATTGTGTCCAAAAAAAAAAAAAGAGTTTTAAAAAAAGGCAATGCTCTCTTCATGTGCAAGGAGTAGTTAGCTTGTCTGTCATGAAGAGGATGTTCAAAAAACAGCGTTTCAAAGATTGAAAACTAATAGACAACATTATTCAGAAGTTTTTATTCCCCAACAAAATTCCTTTACTTTAGTCTCAAGATAACAGTAATTAATAATCAGTTAGGACATGCGTGGGTTTCTTGGCTCTCATGCTCAGGTTTCTCTCCATGACAGTTAAACTATTTTAGAAGTCCGAGGAGACACATGACACCCACTTCCCCTGGTCTCTCACTGATTTAGGGGGAGCACTGCATAGCAAGGCCTAGGATAGTCTACTCCTAGATGTTTTAAGCATGATATATCCAACAATGTGTCAGGTGTATCCTGGAATGGTTTGTCTTTATTGTTTACATCCAACATGAAATCTGTCACCAACTTGCTATGTGGCAATGTGTGTGCCATATAATATAAGAAACCAGGCTCTACTTCCCTAAGTAGAGAGCAAAGTTGTCATTGGGTATTATGACTGTTATGCACAAGTCATGTCCACAGTGCTGGAGAGTGGACAAAACCTGTCTGCTCCTCCTCAGTCAGTGGGGAACCATGGGAAGAGGGGTGTCATGTGTTGCCTTGCACTTTTAAAACAGTTTAACAGTCATGGAGAGAAACCTAAACATGAGAGAATCAAGATGCCTGCACATGTCAAAGCTGATTATTAATTACTGTTATCTTGAGACAAAAATAAAAGAATTATGTTGGAAAATATAAACTCATTCTGATTGATGTTTTCTCTTAGTTTTCAATATTTGAATTACTGTTTTCTGAAAAGAATCTATTACCTTGGGAGATTGGCACGGACAAGCCTGTCTCCTTGATCTTTTGCCCCTCTACTCCCTGCAAATTATCTTGCAGGGTTGTTGTAAGCTTTATGGTAGCACCAAAGACAGCACATCCTTTGTGTTTGAACCGAGATCTATCTCTTACCGGCCTGTGACCTTGGGTAAACTTTTTAAACTTCTCTGTGCTCCAGTTTCCTCATGGGAAAAAATGGGAGTTAAAATATGAGAGGATGCAATTAAAGATGTAAAATGGGGCTTGGCATATAGTAAGTATCCAAAAGATGGTGTGCCCACGGGTAGTTACTATTAAGTCACGATGCTCACAGACACTACAAAAAAGGAGGGTCAGCCCACCCAGGTTTTTATGGATGATTTCCTATTTGGTTCTAAAATTAACTTCAAACTTCATGAAACGGTGATAGATTAGGGCTCAGGAGAAAGGGGCAAAACTGCGTGGCCTAACGGGAAAACTAGGGGCATGAGCACCCGAATGATATGCATTTAAATCCTAGCCCTGTTTCCTTGTCCTAGGGGTTTAAGTCAATCTTTCCAGTCCCGTGTTCCTCATCGGTGAGTTGGGGGCAACAATGTCCCCCGCTGGGGCTGTCAGTGAGATGCCCGGAAGCCCAGGGCCTGGAAGCTGACCCTGGATTAGGACCGGGACTTGTCTCTGGGAATGCGGACCGGGGATGCGACGGGGGCTGGGGGAAGGGGGTGGAACTCGCGGGCAGCCCGGGGCGGTCCGGTCGCGCGCTGAGGCGGAGGCCGAGCGCTGCCTCGGCCTTTGTTGGCGGCGGGAGCTGCCTCCGCACACGCCGCGGAGGACCAAAGCCGGTTGAGGCGGCGGGGAGTGCGCCGAGCACCGGAGCCCGGGCGCGGGAAACCAGGCACCGCTCGGACCGTGCGGTGACGCCGAGTGGGAAAGACCTCACGAGAGTTATATAGGCCGAGCGACGGCGCCCCTAAGTGACAGCCGGGCGGGCCACTGGCGCGGCGGCGGGCGGCCAATGGCTGGCGGGGTCGCGGGCTGGGCGGGGCGGGGCGGAGCCGCGGCGGGAGGGCGGGGCGCGGCGGCGGCGGCGGCGGCCACAGCAGCTCTGCCTGCGGCCGCGGCGGGAGCGCCGGCGCCAGCGGCAGGTGAGCGGCTCTGGGCTGCGGAGGCGCGCGGCGGCGGCGGCGGCGGCGGCCACAGCAGCTCTGCCTGCGGCCGCGGCGGGAGCGCCGGCGCCAGCGGCAGGTGAGCGGCTCTGGGCTGCGGAGGCGCGCGGCGGCCTGGCGGCGGGAGCGCAGGGCGGCTGCGCGGAGGGAGCGGGCTGAGGGGCGGCGCCGGCGGCCCGGCTCTGCGGCGCCGCGATTGCGGGAGATCCACCTGCTGGTAACGGAGCCGCGGGCGCCGCGGCCCGGCCGGGAGCTGGTGCGCCGGGAGGTGCTCTCGCCTCTGGCGCGCGGGGCTGGCCGGGGGCGCTGCCTGGGCCTTGGGGGCGCGGCGCGGGCCGGGACGCCTTCCTCGCATCGCCCTGCATCGCGCGGTGCCGCGCGCCCTCCCGGCGGCCCGCCCAGCGCCCCGTGCGTTCCCGGCGCTCGCCGGGCTCCTCGACTTTGGGGGAAAGTAGAGCAAAGTGTGTGGGCTTCCCGAGGGTGGGGAGGGGAGGGAGGGGCGCCGCGGGGCCGGGGTCCGCTGCCCGCCGGACGCGGAGCCGCCCCGCGAGGCTCCAGGGCGCCGGGGCAGGGGCTGCTCCCGCTGAGGGGACCGGGCGTGCCGCCGGGGTGGCGGATTTGCCCTGAAGTGACGACCTGGTGGTCCGGGGTGAGGGAGCACCTCCCCCCCAGTGCCCCAGGCCTCAGCTCCCGGTCCGGACCGGGCCGAACGGGACCCCGAGGCTGGGGCCAGGTGACACCTGGAAGGCGAGCTCTGGTGGCTGGCCCCAGTGCCGCTCGCAGGACCCTGCTTCCCGGAGCCCTCGCGGGGCTCGCCTTCCGCACCGAGAGCCGCGGGCAGGGACCCTGTGCGTCCCCGAGGCTGCTGTGCCTTTTGCGGTCGGACGAGATCTTGATAAAAGGACGGCACAGCCTTTCGTTGGAAGAGAGAAGTCTAAATTTAGAATCAGATAATAGGTGTGGTTGATTTCTTTTGCTGAATGTTTAAAAAAAAATAGGGTGATTAACAGGTTAGTGTGAGAGAGGTTTCTTTAACCCGCAAGAGTAAATGTGAAAACGCACTGGACGACGAAATTATGTAAGCTGTATTAAAGAAAAAGATCGATCCCTGTATAAAGGGAAAACAACACGATTTTAACATAATTGTGGTGGTAAAGTTATCAAAGCTTACGTCATGATTTTCATTGATTGTGGATATCCGGATTGTGCCTTCTGTTCTTCAGGCACCTCTGTCTGTGGGATGCTGATTAAGGAATATGCCAAACGTTCAGCAAAGTGTTCTCCCAGCCATGGAGCATGCTAAATATTTCAGTGAACGCTTTAAAAGGTTTTGAATCCAGCAGTACAAGACTAACGACGTGAGATTGTTAAGTCTGTTAACCAAACAGATTTTTCATCATGAGGTCAGGAGTTGAAAGTTCCATTCATCTTTGGGAGGCTAGAGAAATGACACTGCCTCTGTGTGTGTGTGTGTGTGTGTGTGTGTGTGTGTGTGTGTGTGTGATTTAAAGATTCAAATGTGTTAAGTGAGAGTATTCAGGTGTTAGATTAAAATGTTTGCATATGTGGACACTGATAAAAATGTGGGTCACATGTGTCTGACAAGCCAGCCTGATACTGCCTGTAGTGATTTAAGAGCTTGTAGCTCATTAGTTTTGCTCTCATCTGGAGATTTCATTCACTTGTGCTGCGCAGTTAAACTTCATTAGTTTAGAAATCCTAATTAAAAATGTATGACTACATTCTTGCTGAGTGAAAGGCTCTCATATTTTTCTTGTGAAATTTCAGGTCTTATTAGTAAAATTCATTATAAGTATCTTCTTCAAACCTGAGTTTGCTAATTTCTTGAATCCAGTATTTAATTTTCCTTATGTTTTTCATGTATTATGGATAGCATAGCTATAGTCAATTTTAATTTCAGAGTTTGCCTTCACACATTTGTACTGAATTTTATGCAGATTTTTCCCCTACTTAATAAAACAGTATTTTGAAATATCCTTATTCGATGATTCTGTTTCTCTGCTTCTCCATTAGTGAGTGTTTACTCTAATGACCTGTATATTTTTTAGATCTCTTACTAGAAAAAAATCCTTTCTGAAGTAAAATTTGGCTAAGTGCATAGCAACAGAAAGTTGCAAGCATTTTTGTGTAATGTCATACCAGGATGAGAATTCCAAGTTATATAATTCACTCCATTATCACCTCTATTTTTATAATCAGAACTCATTGTTGGGTGCTTATTGATTTCAGACAATTAGATGCTCTATGGAATTTTAAATTATAGGATTTTTTTTTTTTTTGCCACAAAGATTTTGATTCTAAGCTGTTCAGTATTAAGTTATCTTGACTATAGAAAGGTCAACACATTTGGCTTAGCAGTGATAACTTTATGTGATAATGTCTTTGTGCTCAGGTAGTAAGAGGAACCAATGGAGTGGGGTTTAGTATTTTTAGAATGATATATGGAAATAAGAGCTGCTGTCCAAAGCCGGGAAACAGGCATGCTTTGTTGGGAGTTCTGGGGTGGGGAACTAGCCAAAAGCTGCAGGAAGTGAGAAATTTGTTAAAAGTTGTATGTTTAGACTTTGAAAATTACTGTGAATTTTGCAACTTTTACCATAATGAATCCATGTTTGTTCTAGAATATAAAACATTTTTGAGATTCACACTTACAGTTGGGTAAAATTAACATTTTGGGAAGATCGTCCAGTTTAAACTGAGACTTCCAGTATCCCTGGCTCTTCTCTTTATACTGCTGTACTACAGGTGGCTGAATTTGAGGGACAAAGTGTTTGAACTTTGGGATCATACAAATCTAGCTTTTCTCTTGATGTTGATTTCTTTGTGTGTAAAATAGTGTTAATGATGCCCATCTTGTAGGATTTTGTAAAGGTTTAGACCACATAATTGACCCAGCACATAGGAGACATTCAGTGAGTTGTGGTTCTATTTGTCATTATTAGGTGTACCTGTGACCTTTCTTTACTAGTGGAGATTTGTAGTGGTATTCAGTGATGAGAAGTAGCTGAGGTGGTAGTTCCTGAATTGCCTGCCATGGTCTTCCACTGAGAGAATTGCCCCTTGGGTTTGTTAGGCATTTTGGGGATGCATTAATTCATTCCACTAGAGTATCATTTAGTATATTGCCAAGAGCATCTTTGTGGTCCCCTCGAGGCAACCAGGAGTCCATGCACATCTCAGATTGCCTGACACACCCCTGGGGAATGGGACCGTTTATATGTACAGACGACTGAAGGAGTGGCTGTTTGCTTCTATATTTTAATATAGTTAACATTTATTGGGAGCCTATTATGTGCTGGGCACTATACTTAAGTACTTGTAAGGACCTCATTTCTTTTCATTTTCTCAGCAGTTTTGTTAGATTGGTGGTGATCTCCCAAATTTCCTGACTTAAAACAATGTGAAGTGATAGGCCCTGGCTGATAGGGTAGGGGCTGGATTGCTGCGTTTTCTAAATGCTAATTATTCTGAATTTACCCCCTAGGAATTGGGTTAGTCACTGGGAAGACTGAGGTTATTTTGCGATGATGATGAACAGTAATAATAACTGTAGGCTTTTTACTATTTATGACAATATGTGAAAGATAATATGTGAAAGACAAGTGCTTTTCTCATTTTATAGGTGAACCTTGGAGTAAGTAATGTCAGACCTGGATCTAGGACCCAGGTCTTTTGACTCTTCTATATTGTTTGTCAGTTTTCACAAATATACGTGTGTGTGTGTGTGCGCGTGTGTGTGTGTGTGTTTCTAAATATTTCTTGTTACTGTGCCATAGGAAAACTGGGGAGAGTCAAGATTGTTTGTTACTCAGGAGCCATTGTATGATCACTAGAGTCTCCTAAGCCCTGTAACTTCTTCATGTAAATAAGTAACCGGAAGTTTCTTTTCACAGACATAACCAAACCAGTGAAGAAGGAATATCATTTGAAACTTTTTCCTTGGAGGGGAAAGACCATAATTCTGGTATATGAAATGTGTAGTTGGGAGGTAGGACAGCTTAGCCCTGCCAAAAATCCATTCAGAGTGGGGTAATCAGTGAAGAAACCTGTGCTCTGCATTATTGAACAAGTTTTCTTTCTCTTCTCCCACTGATAGGGAGAAAACAGCCCAAGACAGGAGCACATGAAGACGGCGAAGACAATCCTGAGTAGCAATTGTGAATGGTATTCTTGCTAGACACCTTCTGCCTGAGCATCTGAAATGAACCTCTTGCATTGATTGTTTTGATTGGCCTGGAGCCAGGAGTACTGGATTCAGTTGACTTCAGGCTAAAAAGAAAACAGTCTTGGTTGTCATCACAAACATACGAACCAGTGTGATGGTGAAATGAGATGAGGCTCCGAAATGGAACTGTAGCCACTGCTTTAGCATTTATCACGTCGTTCCTCACTTTATCTTGGTATACTACATGGCAAAATGGGAAAGGTAGGGAAAATGTCTGCGGATATGTGCGTGAAATGTGGGGGCTTTTTGCTTTGTAAACGGTGCGCTGATGCTCAAGTTAAATATCCTAGCAACCTGCATTTGCTTGCTCTCTGCTGGCAGTTTCTTTTGACACAGAAATGCAATGTATTCTTGGACAGAGGAGACAGAATTTCTAATTCCAAAGGGGTTTGTTTTGTTTTCAATGTCTTATAATTGCACTTGGAGAAACAGATACTGATCAGTGGTTTACATTACACATGACAGCCAAGTTGAATAACAAAGACTTTTGTTTGGGTATTTTGTTTTATTTTTTAGCTAATCATCATAAATGTTTAATAAGCTTTCTTGTACTGGCTGTTGTGTAGAACACTTAAAAGGACACAATCAGTGCCTTCGTGAAATTTACATGCCAATTATGCTAATGATTTGGTGCTGTGTAGTTAATGATTTAAACCACAGGCCTGGACGGATTGCTGCTTAGGCAAAAGCGTTTGAGAAGCCGGTGAGGAGACATGCTGATTGGAATATTAAAAGTTTTTTATTTAGACTATTGAACTGTGTTTTAAAGGAAAGTTATCTGTTCACTGCTAGGAATTGTTATATCGAGGAATAATGAATTTCTACCTTTTCTTTTTTGAAGAGAGAATATTTGGAGCAAATTCCTTTCATTTGCTCCTTTCCTCATATTAATCTAAGGCTGTTGATGGCAAGAAAGATGGAGGTGTTGGGATTTATTTTATTAGTCAAGTTATAATATCATCATCACCTGGGCTATTTGAAGATGCTATTGCTGACATCATTGTATTGTCTCATGAAGAAATTGAAAAGGTTGTTTCTTGACTCAGTTTTTTTGGTGTATGTTTGTTTCTGTACATAGATCTCTGTGTGTGCATATATACTTCTGTGGATCTATGTATAAGCAAGTATAATATTGTTTTCCCAGTGTTTGTCTTTCTCTTATTTGGGGAATGGACTCTTAGGGGGAAAACAAGAGAAATATTGCTGAAGGAAAGCTCTTTGTGTACAAATACAGACTTTTTAGATTTTAGTTTTTAATTGTACCAAATGAGAAGTATTAATCAGGAAGCATCTTGATTAATCAGATTATTAATCCTTGACATAAACAAAAGAAGTGACTGGCTGTGAAGGGTCTACCTCTGAATAAGAGAATTGACTGTAACAGTAGTAGGTGGGTTTTTTCTTATCAGGAAACTTATCATCAGTTCAGAGATAGTAATAGATAAGCTCAACCCTTCTCCCTGTGTCTCATGTAAGAGCTCTAAAGTTTTGGAATCTCCAGGCCATTTGTCTTGTTTCTTAGGTAGAGGCATTAGAGGCATTATTATTAGTTTCTTATTAGGCTGTCTTTAGCATCAAAATAATTCAAAGAATGTAAAGGATCTGTCTCTGTAGTATTAGACGCACAGTCTGTTTTCTTTGATCATGGCTCTTTGAACAGCTCTACATCATCTGTGCCTACTCTTCTGCTGTTGTTCTGCTCAGTGTTTTGTCCAGACTTTGAGGGATCAGCACAGGCCTCCTGTTATGGTTGGGTGAAATCCCCTGTGTTGATTTGCTGTCGTTTATGTAACCACTCTTCACTGTTGAGCCCTTGGATTCTTTCTAGATAGACAGCTTGGATTTTCCAGGGCAGGCCTGCTTTTAGATATTCAGTTCTACTATACACAAACCATGTGCTCTCATTTTTATTTTCAAAGTGAGATTTCAATAACCTTTGCCATTGCTGGACTAAGAGTTGTTATTTTTTATCATGGGCTTTTTACATGTACCTCACCTGTGCCTAGCACTGTATTATATGCTGTGAACATGAAAAGAAAAAAGAAATGACATGTCTTTGAACAGGGACTGGCAGGAAAGAGGCATGTAAACAAGTGTACCATCAGACAGAATTAGATAGAGGCAGTCACAGTGCCTGTCTTGTTCTAAACATTTGTATCTCATTTAATCCTCATAACAACCCTGTAAATATTTTCATGTCTTTTTTGTAGTTGGGAAAACCAAGGCAGAGTGGTTGAGGTACTTAATCAGAGTTATACATTAAGTGGTGGAGAAGTTTGAATTCAGGTAGATGATTTCAGAGCTTAGGCTCTGAGGTATTGGTCTACCACCTAGAAGAGCACAGAGGCTGCTAATTCTTCAGGTGTCTCACAGAGGAGGTAGAGTGTAAATGATGAATGTAAAGGGCATGCCAGGCAGAGGAGGGGTCAGTGGACATACCAGATGCAGGCAGCTGCAGGTACATATATATTAGTAAATATATTTAGTAAATATTTGTGCATACAACTACAAGTTCTGAAGGGGGGTAGACCAGTTATGCTTTGGAGTCATGAGACACTCACTATACCTGGCACATGGGATTCCTAGGCTGTCTTGAATTTAGTTGGTAATCATAGTACAGTTACTGTCCATCTTAATTCGCCACTTGGAAGAATAAGAACTGACCCATGAGATTGGCAGAGGTTGATGAGGATGTCAGGAATCCTGCTAAGGAAGCTGGGAAGGGTACCAGTTTTAGCAGGTTACATAGGATTTCTACTTAAAAATAAGGCAGAATTCTAATTTCGTGGGATGGCTAGTTTGGGAGGGTTATAGGTAGGCGTTGTGAGGGTAGGACAAGAATAATTACATGTCTCACTTGCTGGTGGTGGTAGGGATCCTAATGCACCTAACGTGCTTTGGTTGACCACAATCGAGAAACCAGGCAAAACCAATTAAGTAGTCATAGATCCCTGGACCAGGACTGGTATTATATCTGGTATATCTGACCAGTGCTTGGTGGTTAATGCACGTTTAGTAAATATTTGGTAAATGATTCATTCAGCAAAAATGTATTTAAGAAAAATCTCAACAGCTTTATTGAGACATAATTTACATATTATACATTATACTCATTTAAAGTGCAAAGTTCAGTGTTTTTTGGTATGCTAACAGATGTCTACATCCATGACCACAGTCAATTTTAGAGCATTTTCATCACCTCAAAAAAGAAATCCTGTCCCCTGTATCTGTCACTGCCCTGGTTCTCATCATCTTGTCTGCCTACCCTAGGCAACCACTAATCCTTCCATCTATGTAGATTTCCCTCTTCTGGACTTTGGTATAAATGAAATTGTATAGTGTGACTGGCTGCTTTCATGTGGCATAATGTTTTCAAGATTCACCCATCTTATGGCATGTATCAGCATCTCATTTCTTATGGATGAGCAGTGTTACCTTATATGGATACACACGGGTCTGTATGCCCATATGTGTCTGTATATATACTATCTATTTAGCTTTTTATCACCAAGACCCAATAACCCAAGAAAATAAACTTGGAAGAGGAAAAGATTTACTTTGGCTCATAGTTTCAGAGGTTCAGTCTGTGGTCACTTGGGCCTGTGGAGGTGTTACTATACATTATGGCAGGGGAGTGTGTGGCAGAGGTGGCCTGTTAACATTATGGTGGCCAGGAAGCAAAGGTTGTTGGGGTGGGGGAGTGTCCCAAAAGTTCATTTAAGGGCTGTGGTCTAATTGCCTTCACTAGACCCTACCTACTAAAGATTCCACCACCTCCCAGTTTGCTTTTTCTCCATCTTTATCTCTTTAGACCTTCAATATGTTGGATGATTTCCACCCATATTGGTGAGAGAGATCATCTTTTCTCAGCTTACCAATTCAAATATTAATCTCTTCTAGAAACACCCTCATAGACATATCCAGAAATGTCTTGCCAGCTATCTGGGCATCCCTTAGCCCAGTCAAGTTGACACATAAAATTGACCATCACATGGTCCTTTACTGAATTTTTTTTAACTTCTGTTATTGTACTTTGCAACTATAGAATTTCTATTTGGTTCTTTATTAAAATTTGTCTCTTTATTGGTATTCTGTATTCAATCCAATGTTGCCATGCCTTCCATAACTTCTTTTTTATTTTTTTAGTTGTAGTTGGACACAGTACCTTTATTCCATTTGTTTATTTTTATGTGGTGCTGAGGATCGAACCCAGGGCCCCGTGCATGCTAGGCGAGCGCTCTATAGCTGAGCCACAATCCCAGCCCTTCCTTAACTTCTTTAAGCTTTCCTTGAGTTCTGGAACATACTCTGAAGTCTGCCATCTAGTTGTACTCATAGGTGGTTTCTGTTGCCTCCTTTTATCTGATGAATGAGTTATATTTTGCTGTTTCTTTGCACATCCTGTTTTATTGGCTAATGAATATTTTAGAAAAATACATTTTAGCAACTCTGGATACTGGAATTCTTCTACCCTTGGGCCTTGTTATTTGCTGACTTGTTTAGTGACTGTTGCATTATTTCATAGAAGTCTGCACCCTCCAGGGGGCATTCACAATGCTGTACAACCACTACCTTTGTCTAGTTCCTGCATGTTTTGGGCAATTGATTACTTTATGATGCTATAATGTGCTCCAGGTTTGTCTGGTAATTTCTCTATTCCAGCCTGGATGCAATCATTTCTCCAAGCAGCCTCTACTCCCTTTGTCCCATCCTACTGTGCTATCACCACCTCCAGTCCCTCTCTGTGGACAACAAGGAAGCGTATGTATGTATACACAAGTCTCTGTTCCTGTCCATCTGTATTTTTTTTTAAAAGCCTAAGCACATGTTCTTAGCAGTCGCTCAGTTTTTAAGGTAATACTATACTGTTTGCACTAGCCTCGTCTTTTCCCTGTCACACCAGTCTCTTGACATCACAAAACACCATCTTCCTATCCCAATATCATTACTAATGCCCAATACATACATAAAGTGGTTTCAGAATTGCTAACCATAACCCAAGTGAAAAGTAAATTTACCAGGGTACTGTTTTTGTACATAGTTATTTTTATATTTTGTCTTGTAAAACATAGTTGACTGCTGTTTTCTAAAGTTACTTGGCCTGCTTTTTATCTTAGTCACTTCCTCTTCTCTGTGCTTATGTTTTTCATTTATAATGCATGCACTTAAGCCCATCTATTATTCTTTGTATTATTTTGGGTTTCCCTAATACCTTGTTTTATTGAATTTATTTACATTTTGAATATGTAAAACATCATCTTCATTGAGTCAGAACTTGTGTGTGGGGGGAGCATACTGAGAGGTATTCCATTTCCATTCTTCCCTTTACCAAGTTTCTGTCTTTCCCTTTCAATATTACAGTGTACTGGTTTATCCTTCCTGGATTTCTTGTTGCACAAATTGAGCAGATACCTTTGCATTTCCTCATGTTGTCTTCCTTCTCATTTGAACAGTGGCATGTGGTAGGTGCTTTTATCCATTGCAGTTTTCACTTAGTATTATATCCTAGAAATCACTCCATATTCATTCATCAATACCTTTTTTTTTAACAGTTGCATAATACTCCATGGTGTAGATGCATTGTAATTTATTCAACCACTCATCTGTTCAGGGCCACTTTGGTTTTTATTCATAGTCCTTACATGTGCTTTAGTGCTTATTTATTTATTTTTAATGCTTATTCTAAGCATTGTGCTGGGCCTTGAATAATGGAAATCTAGTTTACTTTTTTTTTTTTAATCTTTTAATGGTCACCTTAATTTCCATGGGAAATCAAGAATTTAATTTTGGAAAAAAACTGTAGTTGCCCTTTATGTTGTAAACATGAAAGTCTGGGGATAGAGTTGATTTGACTAACATTTAGACTTAAATTTATTCAGGAAAAGTAAGAGTCATATCTTTTTTGCTAAAGTACATTTTGCTTGCCTGTGAAAGTTAATTTTCAGTTTTTGAAACCAAAGGATAAAAGTTAGGTCAATTTTTAAAAAGCTCTATTCTTTACTTTCCCAACAGGAAGCTAGAAAGTGGCAGCAAATTATAGTCAGTGTTCATTACTTTTAAAGTTTATTTTTCCAGATTAAAAATAGTGAATGGGGGGCGGGGGTATGGCTTGTGGTAGAGTGCTTGCCTAAAGTGTGTGAGGCACTGGGTTTGGTCTACAGCACCATGTAAAAACTAATAAATAAAATAAAGGTATTGTGTCCTTCTACAACCAGAAAAGATTTAAAAAGGTAGTAAATGGTCACATGCCAGGTTTTTTTTCCCCCTCTGCAGTTGCGATGGTACCTTAGAACTTTCTAGCCCAGAGGGTGGGAAGTAGGCATGCAAATCCATTTTCTTTTCAACACATATAGACATTTAGTGTCTTCAGGACAGTTTCAGTAAATGTTTTAGTTGCATTAAAGAAAAGTGCACAAACCCAAGTGTGCATCTCCTTATAACGAGCTGCGGTGGGCACTTTGGTACACAGTTCTTTGGACGTTTTCCCTAGAAGTCTCTGAGGCAGCAACTTCTTTTTTTAGAAAAGGGTCTTTCTCATGGGGCTTCTATGCAGAAACCAATATTAGGCTTTATTTCTTCATTGCAGTTTGTAGTTAGCCTTCCTGCCTTCCTTCTCTCCAACATTCATAAAATGCTGTGTGCCTTGCCCTGAGTGGGGGGAAGGCCAAGAAGACAAAGACAGAAAACCCACCCTGTGAAGGAGGCCACTGTGCAAGAGCAGACAGGTGACATGAATATTCAGTGCTGTTGATGTCGTTCCAAGGCAGGGGCAGAGGGCTGTCTCTTAGGTAAAGACTGTTCTGATGAGGGGTTCTGTAAAGGTTTCTCATGAGAAGTGACATTTGAGTTGTTCTAAAGGCGATTAGGAATTAGAGGGAGAAAGGAATCTCTTGCTTAGGAGTTCACCTGGGAATACCTTGTAATAATAGAGAAGGTAGATGTTGGGTTGAACCAAAGTTTATGAAGGTGACAGCATATTGAAAAGTGGAAGAGTTTTGCCTGGTGAACTGGAGGTGTGTGACCTGATGGACCACAGAGTTTTGGCCTGGTGGTCCAGAGGCCAAAGTTCACAAAAACAGCGGGGAAGACCAGGCGAGTTAGGAGGGAACAGGGACTGGAAGCTTCTAATTCAGAGAGGATAGGAACTGGAAACTTCTCTCAGTTCCAGGAACTGTTTATTAATTGGTTGCAATAAAGGCAACGAGACCTTAAGGGCTCTGGACGAGTTTGTGGTGGAGAGTGTCTCATCATCTTATTTTTTTTAAAATATATTTTTAGTTGTAGTTGGACACAATATCTCTATTGTACTTTTAAATTTTTATGTGGTGCTGAGGATTGAACCCAGGGCTTCACACGTGCTAGGTGAGCGCTCTACCGCTGAGCTATAACCCCAGCCCCTCATCATCTTATTTATCTTAAATTTTTACTTCCTGTAAAAAAAATTCTCTCTTTAGACTGGGTACATTATTTTTTTTTTTGATTGATAACAATACACCACTTATACATGTACATGCACATGTCTTTTCTCTTTTATAGTTTAATTAAAGGTAAAATGTATTCTTTTGAACTTCAATCCTTTAGTCAGTAGACAAAACAAGTACAAATACTGCAAAACTTGTTACCATACTTATATTTTAACTCTTTCGAAACCGTTAGTACCATGAACTTCATTCCTCATTTATGATTTTTTCTATGATTATGGTAATAATTACTTAATACCTTTTTGGGAATTTTGAAAATCATAACAAGCTGGGAAAAAAGGGCGGGGTGGTCTTCTGAGAACTATGCCAGTCAGGATCAGGGATGGTTGGGAGGACTGAGTGGGGAGGGGGACCTGGTTGCTTCTCATCTGAGTCTCTTGTCTGGCTGGGTCCTGTATAGTTTGGTTCTTAAATGTCCTTCAGGGCCTGTGTGGTAAAAGCTTAGTCCCCAGCTGGCATTGTTGGGAGGTGGTGGAACCTTCAAGTGGTGAGATGGACTAGGAGGTCTTTGGGTCATTGGGGGTGAGCTGCAGAGGGAACTGTGGGACCCTGGCCCTTCTTTCTTGCCTGCATGAGGTGGGCAGATTTGCTGTACCACCTGCTCCTGCCATAATATGGCAGCCATTCATGGATCAAAACCTAAAACTGCACCAAAGTAAACCCTTCTTCTGTGTAAGCTGATTATTTCTGGTACTTGTAATGGACCTCTGACTAACACATTCTTTGTTCACAATTGAACATGTGTGTTACAAGGCCTTAGAGTTCTTGTTAGACAGATTTGTTGCTTCCATGTGGTGTTTTCCCTTCAGGAATTAGGATTCCTTACTGTCCTAGGCCTTTCTTTGCCATGGTAGAGTGTTGCAAGCTCAAGCATTCCTTGTTAGAGTCTTCTGACTCGAACTTCACCTAGAATTTTCTTGGTCTGAGATAAGGGAGCTGGTCTGGAAGCTTGATCATTTTAGGACAGATAATTGAATGTTCTTTTTTTTTTTTTTTTTTTTTAAAGAGAGTGAGAGAGAGAGAGAATTTTTAATATTTATTTTTTAGTTCTCGGCGGACACAACATCTTTGTTTGTATGTGGTGCTGAGGATCGAACCCGGGCCGCACGCATGCCAGGCGAGCGCGCTACCGCTTGAGCCACATCCCCAGCCCCTCTTTTTTTTTTTTTTTTAACTTATATTCTCCCCCTATTTTTGTTAGGCTTCTTACTTCATCCCAAACCGAGGGCTTGCTCAAAATTTCCCTTTCCCTCCCATTTTTTGGTATATGCAGACGGATACAAGTTTCTCTCTGTGTTTTAAGCACATATGCTTATTGGAGAATAGAAATACTCAAGTATATTGATGTATTCTTATTCAGATTAACAACAAAGCCCCATAGTCTTTGCCTTTTATTTGTATTTCAAAGTTTTTTGATATTTAAATGTTTTGGCACCGTTTACAAAATGAATTTGTCCTAGAAACAAAGTTGTTTTCTTTTTGTGTCCACACTGTCACCCTGCGGCTGTGAGGGTCCTCTTAGCTGCCTTCTTGGTGTGTTTAACATTCACTCACGCTCTCCAAAGCATCTGTGCTTTCTTGTATTGTACTGTTTCTGTGCTTCAGACCCATCCTTCTATTTTCCTACCAGGAAATGTGGGATTAGTCACCCCTTAAGAGTCCTAGTTTCTGCCTGTAAGAATTATATTAGAGACCCAAGCTGGGTGCTCTTGAGACTTAGATGGAAACAGTGTTGCTGTAGAAAATGTCATTGGTTGGCTGTTAGGGGAACCATCATGTTGCGTTGGGGATGAGGTTTCATTGATCTGTAGGACTTAGCTCTGTGTGATGGAGCCCAGCTCATTCAAGGAGTTAATTCCAGTAGGACTGGAACTCTGGAGGCAAGCTAGCAGCTGGAACTTGTTACTGAGAGGAGAAAGCTGTGTGGGATTGGAAAGGCGTCTGCCAGCTGGTTCATCTCACATGGCAGCAGCCAGCCAGCCAGCCGGTACTCACCTTGTTCATCCTGGCAAGCTCCTGTGTGGAGAGCCGCTATCTCCAAGCACCCCTCATCTTTTCTTCCCCTGACATTTTGTGTGAGTTATGGAGAAAGGAAGTAAATGTTCCTGAACTGGGGCAGTCCTAGACTGGACACCCCGTGTGTACTGCTGGTCGGCCCTTCTGTGTGTGCTTTCAGTGAGTCAGCCAAGTTAAGCTTAAGAACATGACCTTCAGGGTTTGTGGAATAAAGAGTCCCCCTCATAGTTGGCATTTATCTCCCAAATCTTTTATCTGTTTCATTTCCCTCCCTTTTACTTTTAGTAAAGTTGTGCTTGTTTGCAAACAATTTTGCAGAGAAATGTAGGACCCACCTGATGCTGCCGCTGCCTTTTCAGGGAAATGAACCTGCAGTTTCAAAACTGAAGCTAAGCACCCTGCTGGGTGGGAATGGTGGGGGATATCATTTGATGACCACCTTTCTGTCCTGGTCACCTTCAGTCCTCTTAGCAGCTCTGGGGCGTAGGCATTAGTCTCCCAATTGCTGTGAAGACGGTCAGGCAGTTGGCCTACCACTGAAGCACTTGACCTGGTGCTTGGAGAGTGCTAGAAACCTGGTCTGAACCAGGCGCTGTTCACTCCATGGCTCATTCTTCCGCATCAGCTCACAGAGGCTGGCATGAACTCCAGTACAGCAGAGCTGGGCTTCCAAATGTGTCTCCTTAGAGAAGCTTCTGGAAACCTCCCATTGTCTGCCACCTAATGGGATTTCTTTCTATGCTTTGGTCAAAACTACTTTATTCATATTTAGTCATAGCACGCTCCTCCCCCCAGCCAGTTTTTATAAAGAAAAAGTAATCAATTTATGTTGCTGTTTATTAAAGGCTACTCAAGTTGTGTGAAATATCAGTGTTCCCTTTAAATTGAAGAGTTTATGTTGTTAGTTGCTGGTATTTTTGGAAAAGTTATGTTAACTTGAGTGATGAAGGGGGATTTTTGTTTCATTACTAAACACAACCATTAAACTGTCTTTAGCAAAATATATGCCAAATTTTAGGAGGAATGTAACCTTTTTTCCCTTCCAGTGATACACAGGAATCTGGGTTTTAGGGGTTTTTTTTTTTGGTGGGGGGACTACCCAGGATTGATCCAGGAGTGCTTGTCCACTGAGCCACATCCTTAGGCCTTTTTATATTTTAAGACAGGGCCTTGCTAAGTTGCTGCAGCTGGCTTTGAACTTGCACTCCTCCTGCCTTAGCCTCCCAAGCCACTGGGATTACAGGTGTGTGCCTATTATTTTGGTGCATAAACAATAAACCTGAATCTTGTGGATTTTGAATAAAATAAAGCACATTGACTGCATCAAATTTAGAAAACCTCACTAACCTTACATTTATTTTTATCTTGGGCTTGAAAAGGAGCCTGTTGTCAGCCGCACACTCTGCAGTAACCTCAGCACTGAGCGACTCTCAGGGGAGGGAGCTGTGGACTTGATTGATGTTTGGGTCTGTTACAGAGTGGATGAAAATAAATGTGACAGCGCAGCACCATTAGAAGTAGTTAGAGGAGTGTCTTTTCAGCTCCTTAGTTCAGTTATTGACAGTTGTTTGTTTTTTTGTTAAGTTTTCTGAGTTCTTTATCTATCCTGGAGATTAGTTCTCTATCTGATGTGTGTGTGTGTCAAAAATTTGCTCCCAAAATGTAGGCTCTCTCTTCACCTCATTGATTGCTTCGTTTGCTGAGAAAAAACTTTTTAGTTGAGTTCATCCCATTTATTAATTCTTAATTTTATTTCTTGCGCTTTAAGAGTCTTGTTAAGGAAGTTGGGGCCTAATCTGATATGATGAAGATTTGGGTCTACTCTTTTCTCTGTTAGGCACAGAGTCTCTGGTCTAATTTCTAGGTCCTTGATCCAACTTTGATTTGAGTTTTGTCCATGGTGAGAGATAGGGTTTAGTTTCATTTTGCTGCATATGGATTTCTAGTTCTCCCAGCACCATTTGTTGAAGAGGCTATCTTTTCTCCAAAGTTTTTGGCACCTTTGTCTAGAATGAGATAACTCCATTTATGTGGGCCTGTCTCCGTGTCTTCTATTCTGGACCATTGGTCTACATGTCTATTTTGGTGCCAATGCCATGCCATTTTTGTTTCTATAGTTTTGTATTATAGTTTAAGGTCTGGTATTTTGATGCTTCCTGCTTCACTCTTCTTGCTAAGAATTGCTTTGGCTATTCTGGGTCTCTTATTTTTCCAAATGAATTTCATGATTGCTTTTTCTATTTTTATAAGGAATAATGATGGAATTTTAATTGGAATCACATTGAACTTATATAGTGCTTTGGGTAGTATGGCCATTTTGCCAGTATTAATTTTGCCTACCCAAGAGCATGGAAGGTCTTTCCATCTTCTAAGGTCTTATTCAGTTTCTTTCTCTGTGTTCTGTAGTTTACATTTTGTTGATTCCCAAGTATTTTATTTTTTATTTTTGAGGTGAATGGGGTAGATTTCTGGAGCTAAACAGACAGTTCTCAGAAGAAGATATACATTTGATCAACAAATATATGAAAAAATGCTCAACATTTAGTAAATAGAGAAATGCAAATCAGAACTACTCTGATTTCATCTCATACCAGTCAGAATGGTAGTCATCAAAAATACAACAAAGCCGGGCATGGTGGTGCACACTTGTAGTCCTAGAAGCTCAGGAGACTGAGATGGGAGGATCACAAGTTCATAGTCAGCCTCAGCAAAAGCAAGGTGCTAAGCAACTCATTGAGACCCTAACCCTAAATAAAATACAAAATAGGGCTGGGGATGTGGCTTAGTGGTTGAGTGCCCCTGAGTTCAATCCTAGTAAAAAAAAAAAAAAAATACAGACAACAATAAGTGTTGGTGAGGATGTGGGGGAAAAGACACACTCATAAATTGCTGGTGGGACTGCAAATTAGTGCAGACAATCTGGAAAGCAGTATGGAGATTTCTTAGAAAACCTGGAATGGAACCATGATTTGACCCAGCTATCCTACTCCTCAGTGTACAGCCAAAGGACTTAAAATCAGCATACTATAGTAATGCAGTCACATCAATGTTTATAGCAGCTCAATTCACAATAGCTAAACTGTGGAAGCAACCTAGATGCTCTTCAATAGATGAATGGTTAAAGAAGCTGTGGTATGTATATAAAATGGAATATTATTTAGCATTAAAAGAGAATAAAATTATGGCATTTGCAGTTAAATGGCTGGAGTTGGAGAATATCATGCTAAGTGAAGTAAGCCAATCCCAAAAAACCAAAGGCTGAATGTTCTCTCTGATAAGTGGATCCTGATCCATAATGAGGAAAGGGGCCATGGGAAAAATGGAGGAACTTTGATTGGGCAAAGGGGAGGGAGGGGTGAGGAGGGCCATGGGGGGGCAGGAAAAATGGTGGAATGAGATGGACATCATTACCCTAGGTAGATGTACTAGGTGCAACTAGGTACTGCGCATACAGTGCAATGCTACATCATGTACAACCAGAGAAATGAAAAGTTGTGCTGCAATTGTGTACAATGAATCAGAATGCATTCTGCTGTCTCATATACCTAATTAAAATAAATAAAATTAATGTACAAAAAAAGTAGAGGGCTGGGATTGTGGCTCAGTGGTAGAGTGCTTGCCTTGCATGCACTGGGCACTGGGTTTGATCTCAGCACCACATAAATAAATAAAAATAAAGGTATTGTGTCCATCTACAACTAAAAAATTAAAAATAAAAAAGTGGAGAATGCAGGTGTGCAGTGTGGAACTTCTGTTACTTTGAAACCATTTTCTGAGAGTCACACTGAGGATTAGGTGTGTCATGAAAGGTGGGGTATTTGGCCTTCTGGCAGTCAACTCACACTTTGAACTACATCCTGGAGAAGATCCAGGAGACTCCAGAGGTCGCACATGACCAGCCTTGTTTTGAAATAGTAGGATTTGGTTGCTTGTCCAAGGGCAAGGCAGGGCTGGTGTAGATGGTGTTCACTGGGATGAAATGTGTTGGGACCTTGTTTCTTTCGTAGCTTACTCTTTCATTTTAGAAAAGCCACTGTGGCTCTCTTGAGGCTTTTTAAAAATTAAAATTAAAGTTTCGTTGTTGATTGAAACCAGCCTTTGTGCATGTTAGGCAAGTGCTCTACTATTGAGCCATATCCATGGCTCTAAATTTTTTTTCTCTTATTTTACTGTGATGACCCTGGAGAAATTATAAAAACCAGGAAAAGTTCTGTAAAGCAAATATAGGAAAACAGGGCTCTTTTTTTTTTTTTTTTCCCCCTTCTCGATGAAAGAAGGTAGATCCTGCAAATTACAGAGCTTGACATTTGGGACAGATATTCACTGGGAACTTCGTGAGCATGAACATTTATAAAAAGAAGCCGTGATTATAAGCCGAGTCAAAACAGCGAGATTCTTAAGGGCAGAGACTATGCCCCCATCACACCTCACTTAAGAAAATTTAAGATTATTCAGAAGGTATAGTAAGTAAGATAGAAATACCTGTGGTTCCGTTACCCAGGTTTTTTCATATTTACTTCTAGAATTTCTTTTCATTTTTAATGAGCAAAGCACAGCAGATCTATTTAACATCCATCATCCAGTGTCCCTTTTGCTTTCCTTCCCTGGTGGAGGCGACCACATCGTACCTGTGTAGGATCCCACTCCATTTTATATGTTGCTTTATGGATATGACTATCTAGAAATCACATATGTGTATGTGTGTATATATGATTTTGTGTGTTTTAAACATTTTACACAAATAATTTTATACTATAGGTGTGCTATGCCCCAACCCCTGCTGGAATGGAATCCAGGGCCTCACACATCCTAGGCAAATGCATTCCATTTGAGCCACACCTCAGCCCCCTCCTTTTCAGCCCCCCTCACATTGTGGTTTTGGGGAGAGATGTACCCCCGAGGTCCTCATTCTGCTATTTTCTCCAACACCGTTTAATAACCACTTTTTATACCATTTTGTTCTTTAGTTGTAGAAGGAGTCTGGTTCAGATCCCACTAGACTGGGTACTGTGTAAAATTTTCATCCTTGTTTATTCAGAAGCTTGTCTTTTGTGGTTTAGGTCATGGCACAAAGGAGTAGACAAAGCTTTTTGTCTCTGTGTATATGGTAGATAACATTTAGGACCCATTATCAGTATTTCTGCATTATTTTTCTCATTCAAATCAATGTCCACATCATCTTCATCATTTTTAAGCTTGGTTCTTTGCATCTCATAATAGGAATTTTGTTTTTTCATTACGTTCAGGCTACTCTATGGTCAACGGATCTTTTTTTTCCCTCTACAGTTATAGTGATCATATAATTTTTTTCCCCAATCTAGGGCACTTGAGAGCAAAGGGCATGCTATTAACAATTAATGCTGCAGCAGCAGTTGTAAATTGGAACTGTCCTAAGCAGACATGTACATCGTCACCCTGTTGACTCGGTGAGCCATAGTGGTAGGGAGTGATTGGCCGAGTGTAGAGGGGACAGGAAACCTGGACTTTGCTGTGGAATTGGTTCAGTCATGCTGGGAAGTGGAGTGTGCCACGTTCTAGAACCATGATTCAGAGTCCTTGTGAGTCTCTGTACCTGTGGGATCCAGTCAGCAGTCACATGACATGGCTCCTGTTGCAATTAATGCTTTCAGCTGGGAGGGGACAGATGTTTCCTGAGGTGGTGGTGAGCACTTTGTGGAGGCAGTTATCTTTTAGTGTGCTGATAAGATGTGGCGGCTTCATAAACCCTCTTCTCAAGGGAAATAAGCCTCGCCTCTTCTGACCCGATTGGACCTAAGAGTCCAGGAGACTTGGTTGTTCCTCTCTGAAAACTAGGATGAAAGATAAAGTAGAAATGGGAGCTCCTCTTGTCCTCTTGTGACTTGCCTTAGGGGAACTTCCTTCCTATGTGTCAATTGTTCCTTTGGTATGGTCCCTAGAAGCTGATACGCTAAAATGGAGAGGAGTAATTGGACACTGACTATTGGTCAGAGAGTTTCAACTACTGCAATAATAGTTTAGGTCTGGAGGGAAATTTACTAATCCCAGTTGTGGGATATTAGTGGTTTATTGGCCCTGTGCTCTTTGATTTGTGAGGAGCTTTTCTTCGTGTTCCCTTTTCTCTTGAGCTCAGGTCATTTGTCTACTTATTAATATTTGTTGAGGTGCTGTTACACTGGAGTTGTGATGGTAAACGTGATAAAGGACATCCTTGCTGTCTTAGAGCTGTTTACAGCGGTCCTGGAGGGGTGGCTTACACGGTGATAGTCAGCAAGTAGATAGACATCTTTCAGGTTGAAATGGATAGCGACAATGAAGCTGCTTGATGAAGAGGGGGACAGGGACTGTGAAGATGCAGGTGCCATCAGACAGGGTCTTTGAGGAGAATAGGCCTCGCTGATGAGAAACCAGAGAAGCAGAGTGAGGAGGGAACTCAGCAGCTGAGGAGCAGGTATCCAAGCCCTGAGGCAGGAATGAGCATGGCATGTTGAACACGAAGGAAAGTGTGGACAACCCTGGTGTGAGATGCGCAGGGAGTTTATTGGGGAAGCTGGAACGGGGGCTACAGGTCGGAGCACTTTGGCCTTAGAACCCTGGATTCCACGATGGGAAGTCTTGGAAATTGTGTACCAGGAACGAGCTCTGAACCAATTTACTTTTTCAGAGTGATCTCTGCTACTAAGGAGGCAAAGTAGAAATAGGAATTTCCTTGAGAGGGTTTTTCTCTATTGTGTTAGCCAGGTTGATGTGGGCTAGGCCTCATGGACGGATCCCACCAGAGTCTTGGGGGTAGACCTGACTGCTTGTATTGTTGGATCGGAGAGGAGGTAGAGGGATCAAGGATGGTTCTTAGGTTTCGTCTGAGATGATGGCTGGTGGCACCATTTATTAAGACTGGGAAAGCTTGGAGAAGAACAGGTTTTAGAGGTGGCCATCTAGAGAAGAATTGAGATGTGAGTTTTGGTGTAAGTGGCATGTAGATGGAATCCAAAGCCTGGGGGTGGAGGCTTTGGCAGATCAAGTGGAGGGGAGGTAGTGAGGCAGGAAGAACGTTAGGAAACCCATGCTGAAGAAGTGATAGAGGCAAGTATTCTTTTTGGTATTTCGTGTTTCTAAATTATACTCATAAAGTGCTGTTGCGTTATTGTTTTCAGTTTGAGACAGCATGAGTGAACTTCGTATTGCAGATAAGAATGTGCTTTTTGTTCTCTTCGCTCACTTGTTTCACTATAATTTTTAGCTAAAGCGTTATTTCTTGTTGATGTTATTGTGAATGAATGAAATTATCTTTCTTTTGAGCCCAGTATGGTGCTCTCACCTTTCCCTTATTTCCAGTGTTTTATATTCTTGGTGTTAATGGCCGTCTCTTCCTTCCTTTGTATGGTTATGGGTTTTCCTCCTCCCCCGAGTGGATTCTTAAGATACCTCACCTATCAGTTCTTTCCAGTGCCCTAGTGTACCAGATAACATCAGGTTTGTTTTCTTTCCAGTGTTTCCTCCTGAAGCTCTGTCCTAGGGCCTGCACTGGAGGGGTTCTTGGCCTCTGGGACCACCCTTCACCCTTCTGTGTGTGTGTGTGTGTGTGTGTGTGTGTGTGTGTGTGTGTGTGTGTGAGAGAGAGAGAGAGAGAGAGAGAGAGAGAGAGAGAGAGAGAGAGAATGAATGAATAAATTCTTTTATAGTCCTAAATTCACACTTGGTTGTTGGGTAAAGAATTTTAGGCTGAATGTGTTTCCTCTGAAATTTTCAGACGTGCCTTCCGTGTGTTCTGGCAGCTCTTGTCTTCTGATGGCTATCTAGATGAGTCCTGTATTCTTTGTATATGACCTCTTCCTACGCTTCATGAACTTTTGTTCTGTTTTGCAGTGCTGGCAATTAAACCCAGGCTTTCTGTGTTCTAGGCAAGTGCTCTACCACTGAGCTACATCCCCAGCTTTAGAAACTGTAAAAAAAAGAATTAATTTATATCCTTCTCTTTTGTCTTTTTTGTATTGACTAGAAACTCTAGTACATAATGTCGAATAGAAGTGACAAGAGTGGACATCCTTGCCTTGTTTCCATTAAATTCGATGTGAATTTTAGATTGTTTTAAAAATATAGATACCCTTTATCATGTTGAGGAATTTGCCAGCATGGAACTAGGAAGTTCCTAGTTTGTCACGAATGAGTGTTGGATTACGTCAAATGCCTTTAATGCATCTTTTTAAAGTTTCATGTGGGTTTTATCTAGTTAGGCAAAAAGCCTATGTTTTTCTCTGTGGAAAGATTTTCATAAAGGATTAACTTTCAGTTTTATCATTAACAAAAATCCATAGATTAAGCGGGGGAAAACTAATGCCATGAAATATCTGTGTATTTAGGTCTTTCTTCCAGCAAGTTTTGATGTTTTCTGTACTTATTTGTTAGACTTATACCTTTTTTGTGCTAGTGTTAAGTGATACTGTTTTTAGCTTTAGATGCCATTTGTTCTTTGTTGGTATAATAGAAAGTGATTGATTTTTGTATTTTAACCTTCTGTCCTACAACCTTGCTATAATTGCTTATTAGTTCTAGGTGGGTTTTCTTCTTGTTGTTGATTCTTCGGGACATTAAGACAAATATGCACAGTTTTCTTTCCTCTTTTCAATCTGTACACCTTTTATTTCCTTTTCTTGTTTTTTTTTTTTTTTTTTTTTTTTGCGTTAACCAGAACTTCCAGTATGGTATTAAATAGGAGAGGAGATTGGCTTGCCTTGTTCTGACCTTAGTGGAAAAGCGTCTAATTTCTTATCAACAAGAGTAATAACTGGGGCTGGGATTGTGGCTCAGTGGTAGAGCGCTCACCTAGCACAGGCTGGACCCGGGTTCGATCCTCAGCACCACATAAAAATAAAGGCATTGTGTTGTGTCCATCTACACTTAAAAAAAAAATGAAAAAAAAATTTAAAAAAATTTAAAAAAGAGTAATAACTGTCATTTGTAGATATTCTTTATCAAGTTAAGGAGCTGCCTCTATTCCTATGTTATGGCAAGCCATTACTTTCTTCATATTTTATTTGTACTGTTTTTCTCTCTTCTCTGGATACACTTGACATCATACACTGTGAGGGGTTCTGTTCAGTTTTCTTTGTTCTTTCATTCCTTTCTGTTCTTTGGATTGGATACTTTGTATTAATCTAACTTCCAGGTCATTGACTCTCCTGCTCTTCTGACATCTGAAATCTGCAGTTGAGCATCTCTGCCAGAATTTCCATTTTGTTTTACATTTGCTGTCTCTTTATTTTCCTTGTTCTTTGAGTCAGTTTGATCACACTCTTCTTGTTTCCATGTTCTTTAAACATGGTTTTATTTGGTTCTTCTAACATATTTATAGTAGCTGTTCTGAAGTCGTCTTCTGCTAACTGTGGCATCTGGGAACACGCAGAGACTGTTTCTATTGACTGCTGCTTATCTCCCCCCTGAGTAGAGATCACAGTTCTTTTTTCTCAGTCTATCTTGTAAAGTTTTGTTGACTACTCTGTATTTTAGGTAATACATTGCTGTGGCACTGGGTTTCTTCTTTGTGCCCCTGAAGAATGTGGTGGTGGTGGTTTTGTTAGCTCATTATTTAGAACTGGAATGAGCTAAATCGCCAAGGTCTGTCTCATCTACAGAGTCCGATTTATCTCTGCCCTTTGGTTTTGATTTGTTTTTGTTGTTAAGCCTGGTTTCCTAGAGGGGCTGCCCTGGTGCCTGCACAGCAAGTTCAAGGTCAGCTTGGACAACTTTGTGAGACCCTGTGTCAAAAAAGAGGCCGGGTGGAGGTTGGAGAGAAACCCTAGAAGCCTGGAAGGCTCCGTTCTCTGCGGATGGAGATGTGTGCTGGGCCACAGCCCCACTCCGTGCTGTTTCACATCTGCCCCACCTTGAATTTCCTTTGGCTTCCTCTGTTCTCTGTGCGGGATTTATGTGGCCAGGTCTGGGTGGGTCTGCTGTGAATGCGTGTATCCTGCTGTCCACCTGGGATCTCAAGAGCTCTGTGAACTCCTGACAACTGTTTTACTTCCTGGAAATGCCTGCTAAGTGTCTGGCTGGTGTGCCAGCCCCTTGCTCGCCTCAAATAGAGCAGTAGCCCCAAATAGAACACTAGCCTCAGGCTAGCAGAGCGCTGGCCCTTCTTTGCACTTGCCTCTGAGATTGCCACTTGGACTGGCAACACCCCTGAGTCAGATGAGTCCCCTCTGGCAGCATAGTGAAGCTGCTGATTTTCAAGTCCTGCCCCACCCTGCTGACCTTCTGAAGTGACCACAGATGGGGAGGGATGAGGGCAGTCCTGGCAAGACAGTCAGACTTTGTGCTGTTCTTACCGGAAGTTCAGTAGTTTTTATGAATAAATAATTTCAGTCTGTTGAATGCCCTTGGTTGATTTTCAGAGTACCAGAATGTTTGGTTTTGGACTTGTCAAGCTTTATAGTTGCCTTTTGGGGAGAGGTTTTGTGGGCCTCCTCTCTTATGGCAGAAGTTAGAAGTCCCGTGGGCAGTTTTCGAATGTCGTCCACCCCCCCAACCCAGTGATTCTGGTATTCAGCCAGTCAGTTACACCTAGAATTCCCCAAGCTGTAGATTGTGGCATGGCAAAACTCTTTTCCATGTGGACTTAAAAAAAAAAAAAAAAGTCACTACTGTCAGTGGTATTATTAAATAAGGGCCTAATTTTAAGACAATACCTAAAGAGGGGCTAGCAGATAGATCTTACCTTTTCCAAGTTGGCCAGAAATCTTTCTTGTTTATGTATTAAAGTTGACAGTTGTAGAGTCCTTGAACTTGGACTCACGTGCAGCTTAGTTGGCTAGCTTCCATTCCCTAAAACAGTCACCTAATCTAATTTTTCCAGGTTGGAAAGCTTCTTAAGCATGTGCTATGCTCAGAGGTTGTCTGGAATCTAGGCTTGATGTATTCTTAACTCTGAAAGGAAATTATTCATGGCTGACATATTAGAAGAGACTAAATTGAGAACATTGGGTTATTACAGAACATTAGCTAACTAATTTTTTTGGTGCTACTTTAGAAAGACTGCCAATCAGATTTTGGAGATTGTCTGATGAAATATGTGGATAAAGGTGTATTGTACTCTTAACCAGTGGGTAAGCATAGCATAAGAAAGAGACAGTTGATCAGTCTTTTTTAATAGATCTAAAGTGCATGGAAGTGTAAAGTGCTAATGAACTGAAACTGAATCTCATAGCAAATCAATGTGGGTTGTTTTTGTTTTTTTTTCAGTACTGTGGATTAAACCCAGAGCCTCAAACCTGGCTCATTTTTGGTATTTTGTTTTTCATTTTTCTGGACTAACAGTCCTCAAAGTATATCTTGCTGGACGTGGTGACACACACCTGTAAGCCCAGCTACTTGGGTGGCTGAGGCAGGAGGATCGAAAGTTCAAGGTCAGCCTGCACAACTTTGTGAGACCTTGTCTCAAAAAATAAAAAGGGCTAAGGATGTGGCCCCTGGGTTCAAGCCCCAGAACCAAAAAAACCAGAAGCACACAACCCCCTTGAACCACACCCCAAAACATAACAAAGCACAAAACAATGTAAAAGGACCTGTGGGGTTCTCTGGACTCTTCTAGGAGGTTTATAAAGTCAAGACTATTTTCATAATAATACTAAGATGTTATTTGGTTATTTGCCTTTTTCAATATTATAAAAAATAGCAGAAGCAGATATGAGAATTCAACTCTTTCCTATTAAGCCACACATTAAAAAGAGTTGTGCAGGTGTTACTTTTTTCACTGAAAATTTTTTTTAGAAAATAGTTTTCACACCGTGCTACTTATGTAATTGATTTTAAAATGATTTTTTATTTAAATAAATATTTTGCAAGTCTATTGATATTTCTAACATGATAAATGTTGATAAATATAATTCACATAAACAAAAGGACTTTGGGGTCCACTAATTTAGAAGGGTATAAAGGGAATCTGAGTCCAAAAGTGTGAGAACTGTTATCTCCTTAGAGAATAAGACACCAGGCTGTGCATATGTATGCTACTTCTTGCTTATCTTGTCACAAATGTTTTTCCCATGTCATGAGTTTTAGCAGTTCCATAATATTCCATTATATAATTATCATAATTAACTTACCTTTATAAATAATGCTGTGATTGGTTTCATGAACATTTTTGATGAATTTTTAATGACTCTCAAAATGTAAGGTGATTTGCCTTAGCTGACCCCTTGCTACCATTTGCTTGGCCCTACTGCAAGGCAATATGAGAACATTCAGTGGGAAGCAAAGAAGAAATGCTAAAATACGATTACTGCTATACAGAAAAGAGTTAGCATGCAGATCAGAGACTGCTTGTCATCAGAAATACCTGCCTGCAAGGTTGGCCATTGGCTGGTATCTGGGAACTTGGCTGTTTGCTGACACTGATGTGAAACTTGCTGTATGTGATCTGACCCGCTCCTTGTGCCTGTACTATTCCTGCAAGCTGTGTGGTTTATCTGAGCCACTGCTTGCTTTCTTGGAGTCTGGAATTTTGGTATGTGTTAAGTAAAGGTATTTACTATCTGGGTCTAGTTGACCTATTTTATTCTTATAAGTAATTTTACAAATAATAAATAGGATAAAGAGGTAGTGACAAACAACTTTACATTGTAATTTATAAGAACTTAAACATCACAAAGCCAAAATTTTATTGCACGTATTTCTAGTTTAGTCAAAACTGAAATGGACAGTGTCTTTTGACTAGAGCAAACTGCTTATTAACTGTCATGTGGGAACCTGGAACACATCCTACTTGTACATTGTAATTCCACATTTCAACTGCTACATCTCTAATAGGTTCTGGTACATCTAATAGCTCACCATTACTTTTAGTTCTTCTGCACTTGTGTCTCCAAAACACAAAACATTAATTTTTTTTTTTTTGTACCAGGGATTGAATTCAGGGGCACTTGGCCACTGAGCCACATCCCCAGCCCTATTTTGTATTTTATTTAGAGAAAGGGTCTCACTGAGTTGCTTAACGCCTTGCCATTGCTGAAGCTAACTTTGAACTCACAATCCTCCTGCCTTAGCCTCCTGAGCCGCTGGGATTACAGGCGTGCACCACCGTACCCAGCCAAAACATTAGTTTTGTTTAGGCTTATGATTTGTCTGCTCCTGAGCCTACCCAGTAAATCTTGTTGTGGATGAAAGAATACCATTGCAAGTCCCTCTAGCCACACAGGATGTTCTGGGTCCTTATGATACACAGTGTGATGAGGCCCTTCTAGTTGATGGATGATGAAAATATCATATTTTCTTTTCCCTTTAAATATTATTATTAGTTCATTGATTCTTTTTTGTTTGGCTTCCCCACCACCTCGTTATTTGAAAAGAATTACAGAATTATAGGAAGCTGCAGGGTAGTACAGAAAGACCCTGCAACCTTCTCCCAATTCCCCCCGATGGCTACTTCTTGTGATAAGTTAGGTGCAATGTACAGCCTCAAAATCAGGAAACAAACATGGGTGTTACTGGTGTGGATGGTGCTACGCCATTTTTTTCACATGTGTAGATCTTTGTAACCAGCACCAGACAACCATTACTACACCACAGCCATTTCCCCTCTGCTCCTTTGTCACAGTCACACCCCACCTGCCACCCCTAACTCCAGGTAACCACTGATCTGTTGTTGTGCACAGCTATGATTTTGTCATATTGGAAATGTCTTATTGATGGAACCCTATAGTGTGTGAGAGATGGACATTTTTCACTCAGCATGCTGCCCTTGAGATCCATCCACACTGTTGGAGTTTTCACTAATTTGTTCTTTTCTGTTGCTGAGTAGGATTCCATTGTGTGTGTATCATTCTTTTAGATGGTGTCTATGGTGTATAATTGGATCATATATGTAAGTATTCTTTCCTTCAGACAGCATCTTGCTACATTGTATTGGCTGGCCTTGAACTCCTGGGCTCCAGGGACTCTCCTGTCTCAGCTTCCTGAATAATTGGGACCACAGGTGTGCACCACCACACCCAGCTGTGTCATGTCTTTATATCAGCTCTAACTTTCTCTCTTTTAATTGTTGTGGACCGTTTATTTCTTGTGATTAGTGATATTGTAGATTTAATTAATCTACATTTTTTTAACCCATTGTGCTCTGTTTTTTCTTTTTCCTGACACTTTGAAAGTTATTTGAACATTTTAAAAATTCCATTTTGAGCTGTCAGGGGTGGTGCATGCCTGAAATCCCAATGACTTGAGAGGCAGAGACTGGAGGATTGCAAGTTCAAGGACAGCCTGGGCAGCTTAGTGAGACCCTGTCTCTAAAAATGTATGAATGATTGACGAATGGACAAATGGATGAGTTGACTGGGGATGTAGCTCAATGGTAGAGTGCCCCTGGGTTTGATCCCAGTACCTCACGCATGCTCATACAGATTCCACTTAATTTATCTGTAGGGTTTTTGAGTATATCCTCTGTTGAGATATATTACTAGTGTGTGTGTGTATAATAGTCTACTGGTGTCAGCATTTATTAAAGTGAAGTACAGAAGCCTGGCCTTTAAAAGCCTCCTCTTCTTCCCTTAATTTGTGATATAATTGTTTGAAGTATTTCTTCTACACTGAGAACCACACCAGACAATGATATACTTTTTTGCTTCACCCATCAAATATAATTTGGAAAACTCTAGAGGAAAAGGACATTTCTGTGGTCTTTTTTTTTCTTCCTCTTTCAGTTCTTTCTTCCCTTTTGATGTTCTGAGATTCTTCCTTTTGTCATTCCCTTTCTGTTTAAGGACTTGTTTAGTCATTTGTTTTGGATAGGTTTGCTGTTGACAGGTTTCCTCCTTATGAGGATTTCTTGATTTTTCCTTTTGTTCCTTAAGGATAATTTTGCCATATATGGAATTTGAGGGTTTTTTTTCTTTAATACTTGAAAAATATTATGTCATTTCCTTTGGTTTCCATGGTTTCTGATGAGAAATCTGCTGTCATTCAATTTATTTATTTTTTCTGGGTAGGTAATGTGTCATTTCTGTTGGATTGCTTTCAAAATTTTCTCTTTGTACCTAGGTTTTTTTTTTTTTTTTTTTTTTTTTTTTTAAGTTCAGTTATGGCATTTCTTGGCATGGGTTTGAGTTTTTCCTGTTTGGGGTTTGCTTGGCTTCTTGAACCTTTATGTGGGTTTATGTCTTTTGTCCATTTTGGGAAATACTGGCCATCATTTCTTCCAATATTTTCTCTACCCTGCCCTCTTTCTCCTTTCATTCTGGGATGCTGATGGTGGGAATGTTAGGTCTCAAACCATTTTATATTTCTAAAGATCCCTGAGGCCCTGTTATTTTTCTCCCTCAACCTATTTTCTGTTCTTTAGATTAATTCCCATTGTCTTCCTTCAGGTTCATTAATTCTTTCCTCTGTCCTATCTGCTCTTGGGCCTGTCCATTAAGGGGTGTTTGTTTCAGTGTGGTTTCTGTTCTAAAATGTTCATTTGTTTCTTTGTGTCTTTTCTTTCTTTGCCTGGGGTTTCTAGTTTTTAGATACTTACCTGTTGAAGCATTTTTATGATAGTTGCTTTAAGATTCTTATAGAAGGTCTGGGGATTTAGTTCAGTGGCAGAGCTTTTGCCTAGCATGTGCAAGGCTGAGTTTGCCTAGCATGTGCAAGGCTGGCCCTTAAAACAAAACAAAACAAAAAAAAAGATTCTTACTAGATGATTTCAACATCTGAGTTGTCCTGATGTGGGTATCTGTTGATATATTTTTTTTTTTCTCATTTGACTTGAGGTTTTCCTGTTCTTAGTCTTATAAGTGATTTTAGTTTTATTCAAGGCATTTGGGGTCTTATAAAACTGGATATTATTTAGCTTATCTGTCTTAGCAGATCTTTTCTGTCACCATTCTAGGTGGCTAATGTGGGGAGGTATGCCACTGCATTACAGCTAATGCGGATGGGATGAGGATGGTGAGGATGGGATGGACGTCTAGGATCCTCACATGGCCTCCCTTGATACACAGCAGGGAGGGATCCCTGTCAATCCTGTGCAGGGCAAGAGGTCAATTCCTGCATGGTCCCTGCTGACATTGTGCTGGCTGGTACAGAGAGCGGTGCCCTGTTACTGCTTCCCATGCAGCCTCCTCTGACATCTCATGGTGCCAGAGAGTAGTGAAAGCCCCAGCTCCTCACTCAGACTTTTCTGATACCATCCTAAGAAGAGTGTGTGTGTTGAGGGCGATGTTACCTGGCAAGGGTGAGGATCTAGGCTCCCTTCTTGGCCATTGCTAGTGGGGTGGAGATAGGTCCAGGGCTGCTGCTTCATGGTGTGTGGCTGGTATAGAGCAGTAGTCATCTAGAAGTTTTCTGTCTTACTTGGTTGCCCCTTCCTGAGTCCTTCAGCTGTAGAGATCAGGCTTTTCTGGTACTTCTTCATGTGTGGCTGTTGGTTCCAGGCTGCTGGTGTCTCTAGCACCTTGTCTAGGATCTGTAAGGCAAAAAGAAACTCGGGGAAGTGAATGCTGTTTTTTTTTCTCTGCATCCCAAGAACTCAACTCCTCCCTTCAGCCTTCTGCCTTTGTCTTTTTATGTTGGTTTACTATGTAACATCTGGGTTTTTATTTTACTTAGCAAAAAGAATAGAGAGGTGTGGAAATAGAAGTCTGGATCTTGAACAAAATTCTTCTAGCATATTGTCTTCTGAGGACTCATAGTCTTGAGATGTGCTTTTAAAAGTTAATTTCACCAAAGTGACTAGAGACTACAGTGATAGTACCTGCCTTTCTGCATTCATTTTCTGATTTGTCCAAAAAACTTGTGAAATGTCTTCCTCTGTTACTTTCCTTCTCTTTGCCACCATGGGTATAAAAGGGAAAATCCTAAAATCTCAGTTGTTTTCAGTGAAGATCACAAAAGACTACAAAGTTATCAAGTTCTTTTACAACATCTTTCTAGGTAAGTGTACCAATCTTGCATTTTATTTCATTAGCATGATTAGGAATAATTAGTTATGAAATAATTATTAGGACAATGAAATTCCAAAAAGTTTTAAAATAGAGGGAAAAAGCATTATTGAGATCCCATAATATATCTGTATTAGTTACCTTTTGGTGCATAATAAATTAGCACAACTCTAGTGACTTAAAAATGACATGTTAGGCTGGGGTTGTGGCTCAGCGGTAGAGCGCTCGTCTTGCACGTGCGAGGCCCTGGGTTCCATCCTCAGCACCACATAAAAATAAAAAAGTGAAATAAAGGTATTGTGTCCAACTACAACTAAAAAAAATATTTTAAAAAAATGACATGTACCAAGACCTCGTAGTTTCCATGGGATAGGAATCTAGGCATGGCTTGTCTAGGTCCTCTGCTGAAGAATTCACTTCCAAACTCATCCAGATTGTTGGTTGAATCCATCTTCTTGTCACAGTAGGACTGAGAACCCAGCTTTTTGTGGCTCTTGGCTGGAAGGAGCTCTGAGCCTCTGTCACATGGGCCTTCCAGTACAGCCGTTTGCTACTTTGGGTGAGAATCTCTATCTAGGGAGAATGTCTGCTGGCAAGACAGAGTTCCATATAATGAAACCATCCCAGAGGTAGCATCCACCCCCTTTGCTATATTCTGTCAGTTAGAGGAGCTAGCCGTAGCTCCTGGGCACACCGAGGGTGGGGTTCATGTTGGGCTGTGAGACTGAAGGGACGAGGATCACTGGGTCATCTTAGAATCTGTTTGTTGGAATATCTTAGATTTATAAAACAGTCTCATGGACTCAAATGGTACTTGAAAGATAAACTGAGTTTTACTCTTTAAAAAGAAAAACATGTTCTCTTTATTCTTTGGAAGACCTCTAAGAAAGACTAAAACTCATGAACCTTAAAAATAGAAGATTTCAAAATAGAACCTGAAGAGCTAAGTGTGGGTGCAGTAGAGACTGGCACACTGGGGTCACCAAGGAGTGGGAATAGGGAGCTGTCTTGATACCTGTGTCCTCACCTGGACACATTAACGTGGCCGTGCTTGCCTCCTGCATGTGATGAGCCAGCCGAGCCCAGGACCGGGCTGCAGCCCAGTGTTCTCACTCCCCTCTGTGGACCTGCGTTTACTTTTCTTTTTCAGTCTGGGGCATCTTCAGGCTCACAAGGTTCCTTTCCTAAGACAGCAGTATCTGTTGAATTCCCCTGTTGAAGTGGAGGCCATCGGCCCCAAAGCGCTAGTTGGTATTAGAGGTGGTGTCCAGGGGAATTGGGGTCTGGAGGGGGGCAGCCAAGTGGACTGTTTCAATCACCCAGTTGGAAAAGAGCGTCCTCAGCCATTTGAAACAAAACAGGAGACAGGATATTGTGGGAGCATGCGGGCGGGGAGTAGAAATAAAAAGAAAGAGGTGAGAGAAGCAAAGTTTGTGATCAAAAAAGAAAAGTCCAGAAAAGAAACACGGGAGGAGGATTTGAAAATGATATTGCAGAAGGATATTGGAAGGGAAGTGTGGAAATGAAAGAACAGTAACACGAGGTGAGGAGAGGGAGGAAGAACATGAACTGAGTCCTAGGTGTGTAACCGGATCCAGGTGGAAGGCAGGAGGAGCAGCAGCACTGTGGGGAGGTCCTTCCCTGGTGGAGGGCTGGCCAGTCCTAGGGCTTTGCTTTTGACACCCGGATGGCTCCAACAGAAAGCAAGGGCTGTCTCGATGACTTCTTCACAGGAAAACGTATGGCATTAGATCCTCAGAGTACAAGATGTGTTTTATTTTCCTTGGAGAATGAAACAACACTTGCTGAAACAATGGCTGCCAGCAAATTTAAGTGCCTAAGAAAAAGGATTTATGACCATCCGATAATGTTTATTCCAAGCCCCTAAGGTTGTTGAATAAGATCATTGTCAGTATTTTTAAAAGTACTATTTTGAACATATAGCCAAGTATACACACGTAAATATGTGTTATTGAAGTTACACAACTTGTTCCCCCTCCACCCTCGTTTCACTATGATAATGAAATTTGGGACTTTATGATAAGATTACTGAAAAGAGCCTTCCCCCCACTCCAGGGAAATCAAAGAAAATGACTGCATTCAGATTAAGAACGTCTTTCTGAGGAAGTGCATCTTGTAGGCATGTGCAGCATTGTCCGACTGGTCTTGAGATGTTGGGCTTCATAAGGTCACTGGATGGATTTCAACTTATTGAACATGTACCTGGAAGAATTACACTGTTAATGATTAGATTACTTGGGGGATAACTCAGAAATAGGGGATGTGTTCCAGAAAACTTTTCAATGTTAGCATTCACTAATTAGGATCTTATTTTGCAAGTACAATGAAACCTCATGGAAGGGAACAGATGAATTATATTCTGTGTTTTAATTTAAGTAAAGTATATGGTTCTGTTTAGCTCAGCCCCATTTTCCCTTTTGAGCTTAAAAGGGTCTTTTCAGAATCCATGCTTATGTGGTGTATCCTGCCTGGTATACTCTTAGAAATAGGGCATGACGTTGACAAGTCCACATAACTCTTAGAGAGACCTTTGAAATGTGTGTCCACCGATGCTTTGAGACCATTTCTTCCCCAAATATAATCTTGTAAATTATGGTCCTAGTGGTTTTAATGCCTACTCCCTCACCCTGCCTCTGGGATCTCTCTAACACGTGGGCCAGAGGGAAGGATGGAGGAGGAGCTGGGAGAGGGCAGCGTGAATTTCTAGGCCACTTCAGAGTGACTCCAGGATAGTATTGGCACCTCTGAGCTTCACAGCGGGGTGGGGAGGGGGGTGTCCTTGGGCACATCAGCATCACCAGGAGCCAGTTTGACATTCTCAGGCCCCACCTCTCACCTCCTCAATTGGTTTCCAGGAGGTAGAGTCCAGAATTCAGTGCCTCATCCAGCCCGTCCAGGTGGCTTGCATGTGAGAGGCATGTGAGGCATTGCTCTGTGGTTGTTATGTTGCCCTCCATTTGTGTACGATGAATTGAAATGCATTCTGCTCTCCTGTACAACTAAGTAGAACAAATAAAAAATTAAAAGAGCCAAAATTTGGTTCCAGTTTCATTCTGTTAGCATCGCCAGTTCAAGTTCTGTTCTTTTGGCCCATTTCCTTGGGACCTGTGTTCTCTATCTCTGGCCTTTCCAGGCTTTAGTCCTCCTTAACACCTCCTGAATCTGTTTCTTTTATTATTATTATTATTTTTTCTTTGTTTTAGAGGTTTCCAAGTAGGAAATTGCCCACCATTTCATCCAGGCTCTCTTTTCTATTTTAAATTGGTTGTATAAGAATGATGAATATGAAAATTTTTTAAAGAGTGAAATAAAATGTTTTCCAAAGGCAGTTTCTTTCTGAAAAGTAAAGCTTGTTAAATTTTGGAATCTTATTACTGAAGGAGTTTCTCAATCCTATTTTTTTAAAAAACTTTCTCTGTGTGAAGTTCTGTGCAATATTAAAGGGACAGAGGGATGAACCAGATGGCTTATCAACATTCTTTGCAGTAGAAGAATTTTATTATTTAATAAACCCTAAAATTTTAAGAATTAAAAGTGGATTTAATTTTTGGTAATTTTTATGATGGTGCATAGACTCCAGTAGTGTTCCTCTATCTTGCTGCTAAGGTACTGCTTGAAAAAGTACTTGTTAATAGTGTTTGTTAATTATTCATCTATACTGTTGACCAGTTTTTTTTAAAAATTGAGTCCAAGGCTATTAATTAAACTGTTGAACCATATAAAATTACATGTTTGCCCCTGTTTTAGAATGTTTGTATGTTTCAAAACCTTAGGTTCACAAAACATGATTGTTAACTTTTGTCATCTGATTTAGATACATGATTTTCTACTATTAAAAGCGTGATGGCACACATATATAAGGTCAGCTACTCAGGAGGCTGAGGCAGGAGGATCTCAGGACTGAGGGCAACTTAGTGAGGCTCTGTCTCCAAATACAAAATGAAAAGGGTTGGGTTGGGCTCAGTGGTAGAGCACCACTGGATTCAATTCTGCTGTACTGCAAGCAAAACAAAACATTGCATTTATACTAAAGAAGAAACAGTAAGCAAAACTGAGTGCTTCCCAGTACGAGGTAAGCAAGAGTCTCTTAGTTTCCTGCCATGTCCCCCTACATAAACCAATTGAGATTATTCAAAGAAAAGCAAATATAGGAATCTTGCAATTAATGTTGAAAATAGGGACTTGTCAAACATATTAATTTGGAGATATTTTTGTCTATTAAAATTTGAAATAAACTCAAGAACTATGTAGTATTATGGGAAAGAAGGGTGGAGAAGATTCTAAGAAATGTCTAGAAATTTCTAGAAAGCTGAGTTGGCTCTCTAGATGGAGTATGAACATGCCCTGATTTTGTGGAATACTCTCTGAATATGGAAGAATGGAGTAGAAACAAAAGATGGAGTTTTTTCATAGCTGTAGACTTTGAGCTAAAAACAGCATCTGGATCAGCAGGCTCATGGCCTGGTCCCATGGTCCAATGATTGCTTGGGTTCATGGGCCCAAGGTATCCTCTCTCAAATAATCTACCAAAAGAGGGTCCAGTTCTGCTCCACGCAGGGGAGTTTTTGGAATTAGGGGTAGAGATCTTTTTCTACAAATTGGTTTGTCTTCCCACTTGGTGAAACTGGCCTCTCTGTGAGGCTGATTTCAATATACCAAGAAAATGTGTCCAGATAGAGATTGTCCTCAGACCTGTATCCCTCCCTGTCACCCCAGAGCTGCTCAAAGACCTAATCATTCTGACACCCAGTCCTCCTGCTTGCTTTGAAAACTTTTCATTAAAATAGAAGAAGGAATGACAAGTTTAAGGATAGTATAAATAACTTCTCTGCATGTTTCACCTGTTATCTCTGTTACTTTTCTCACTGTAGAGATACTTTTTTTTTTCTGGAATTCTTTGAAAGTGAATTGCTGAAATCATGTTTCTTTTCACCCCTAAACACGTCGGTGTTTATTGCTATTACTTTAGTGATAAGAACAAGGACATTCTCTTATATTACCAGTACCGTTTCAAGTTCAGGAAATTTGATGTCCACAAGTATTTTGATTTCTCTGGTCTAGAGTGTGTGCGTGTGTTTTCCCGACAGTGTCTTCATACATATTTTTCCTGGTCTAGGATCCAGTCCAGGACTGTTCTGTGCATTTCATTGTCTGTGTTCTCTTGGGCAGTTTCTTAACCTTTATCTTTGATGACGTTGACAGTGTTTCAAGTGCAGGTGATGTGTTTGCTACGTCACACTTTGCTGTGTCTGTAGTATCTTAGAGATTAGATTCAGATTGTGCATTTTTTGGCAGGACTGCCACATAATGAGCTGGGTTCCCCAAGCATCACTTCAGGGGGCACCTGACCTCTGTCCTGTTATTGCTGATGTGAGTTTTGATCACTCCATTAAGATGACGTATTCCATATTTCCCTATTGTTCAAAAAAAAAAGTCTTTCCTTTTATAAAATAGTGCTTTGCAGGGCATACTTGAGATGATCTACGTATTGTTTCCTCATGAGACTCACCTGCTGGTTATTCATCCCCTTTTCAATCTGGCCTGTGTCAGTTGCTATTGTGGTTGCAAAATGGAGATTTTCCACTGATCGCTGTTCCTTCTACACATATTAGTTGGTTTCATACAGTCAGAAACGCTTTCCCCTCATCTGTTGATCTTTATTTCTTCATGTTGGTATAGACTCAGGGATTCTTACTTAGTAGGTTACAGTCTGTTACCACCATCACTGTCTCCTGTCTGGCCAGTGGGGGCCTCTCAAGTCACCTCCTGTGCCCCCCCTTTTTTCTCTTTTCTTGGTACAGAGGATTGAACTCAAGGGCACTCGACCACTAAGCCACGTCCCCAGCCCTATTTTGTATTTTATTTAGAAATAGGGTCTCACTGAGTTGCTTAGCGCCTTGCTTTTGCTAAGGCTGTCTTTGAACTCTTGATCCTTCTTCCTCAGCCTCCCAAGCTGCTGGGATTACAGGTGTGAGCCACGGCACCCTGCATCTCCTGTGCCCCCCCTTTTTTAATATTTATTTTTTAGTTATAGGTGGACACAATGTCTTTATTTTACTTTATGTGGTGCTGAGGATCAAACCCAGTGCCTCATGCATGCTAGGTGAGGGCTGTACCTCTGAGCCACAACCCCAGCCCTCTTGTGCCCTTTTGATGTGTCCAGTCATTTTTTCTTTTGATACTTTCCTTCCTGCTGATGTAAGAATGTTCTAGGTTTATCTTAATTAAAGTTACTTCTCCAAAGAATTCTACTTCTTTATATTGGCAAGTGGTGTTAGAGGCCAGTATCTAGGTACTGCTTAAGTCCCATGGGGAAACGTCTAATTCTGCTCATGCCAGAAAGGAATAGCATGTGGGACAGCTTCTAAGACCAGTTTACAAACGAGGATTCAGTAAGTCTGTTTCTTCCTGAGTTTATCTGTGGATAAGGCAAAGATTATAATGTTAAATAGAAAACAGCCTTTCTAAGACTGTGTTTTGGTGTCACAGTAGTGACTTTGATCTGTCTAGCTGATAGAGAAGTTGAAAACCTTTGTTCTGATTGCTCCTGATTTGAGGAGGGGGTGGAGCTACCACACCCAGGCCTTAACCACTGTGTGTGCCATTGGTGATGGGAATGGCGGTCCCTTCCACCTTCCTGTTGGCTCATGTGTCCAGTCCTGTCCTCGCCTCTCCCTGCTGTGTGCTTTGTCCCGGGGTTCTCCTGTTCATGCTCACTGTTTATCTTCCTTACACCCACTTTATTTCCCAGACCAGCTAAGTTTCTTTTTTTTTTTTTAAAGGTTGATGTGATTTTTTTTATACCTTTATTTTATTTATTTATTTTTATGTGCCTTGCATATGCTAGGCAAGCGCTGTACCACTGAGCCCCAGCCCCAGCCTTGACCAGCTGTATTTTTTGATCTCTGATTCTCTCAAATTATTAAAATGAATTACTTTAAACTGGATTCATTGTACATGTAGCTCATTGAGGTTTTTAGGAATGCGGAATTTGACCAAAGTCTGGCCTAGGGAAATCTTGGCAGGATAGGAAGTATGGAAAATAATGATTATGCTGTAAATGCGGTATCTCCATTATCTCATACATATTACCAGCTTTTAACTCATCTCTGTCTGGTTGATACAAATGTGGTCGTTATAGTTGTTTATACCTTTGAGAAGGTGTATTATACTTGGAGTGTTAAATTTAACGACTTTTATCTTTCTCCATCTTTAAATTTCTGAATTTTAAGTAGGGAGTGTTCACAATGTTACAAATAATAAAAGCACAAAATTAGTTCCCATGTTAGCTAGCAAGCCAGGGTTCTTTAATTCTTTAATTTTCTTTAGTTCTTTAATTTTCTTTAGTTCTTTAATTTTCAGTTCTGTATCAGCGAGTAAATATTTTCTTCCCCCAAACTTGACTTTAATTGAAGTTTTGTTATTACAATTCTGTTTGGAATTTTTTGTTTAGAAGTATACTGATGACTTTTAAAATTTTTTTTGCTTTTGCCTCTAGAAAAACTAGTTGCTTATCAATGAGAATTTCTTGCTTTAAAAGAACGTCTTCGAATAGCTGAACATCGAATTTCCCAGCGCTCCTCTGAATTGAATAACATTGTCCAACAGTTCCGGAGTGTAGGGGTCGAAACAAATGGAAGTAAGGATGCGTTGAATAAATTTTCAGGTACAGATATATATATATTTTCATATTATAAAAAGATGGTATTCTCAGGTGTTCTGTAGGTATGTTTCAGAAGTTGAGTAGGGCCGTCTATCCACCAGCTTTCATCATCCTTTCAGAGAGAGAAATCAGCACCCAAAACATTCTTATTCTGATAAAATAATTTGTATTAATTGCTAAGTTTGATTTTAAGAAAGTACTGTTAAGTTCAATATCAGTTGTATAAACTTCATTGAACATATTGCGTCTTTGAAAACACATTCAAATTTAACTTTTTGTTTTTACAAGTATACAGGTTGTGACTAATGTTTAGCCTGGTTTCTGGAGGAATCTTTGAGCTATTTGGAGCAGTTAGTGGTCTTAAATCTGAATTATAGCAAGGGAGATACATGCTTTTGGAACAGACACTTTTGGGAGTAGCTGACCGTTCTTCTCTGAGGACATGAGGCAGGGGAGATGAGCACAGTTGTCTTTGCTGTGTCCTGCTCTTGTTCTGATGATTAGACTGATGTGTGTTTATAACCATTTGGCTCCAGATTTGTGCAGACTAACATACTTTCTCATTGAGCTTCTACTATTCTAAAAAGAACTGTGAGTTCCTTTCATCTTTAGATCTATCACCTTAACTTATTTTTCAAAATTTTATGTTCCTTGCTTCCCCTCCTTATGATGAATTTGTCAGTCACGGTAGTGCTTACCATTATTGAATGGTATAGATGAAAAATAAACTTTTTATTTCCTTTATCTTTTTATGCATATTTTTCTTCTGAATTATTATTCTTGAGAGTATATTGTGAGCATTTTTATTAACATGAAATATACTTAAAAATGCTATTTTTAGTAGCTGTAGATATCCAGCTGATCAAATACCATAATATATTAAACATTTTCCTACAATTAATCAAATGTTTTTTTCCTGGGTGTTTTCCCCCAGCTTATAACTCTGTGATGAACATCTTTGACTATCAGTTGATCACATTTCTGGTAGCCCTTAAGTTATTTTTATTAGATTATGACTTTCTAAAAAACAGGATCTATGCTTTGATGACTGTTGATTTTTAAATACGTTAGCACCATTCCTGGAATTGGATAGAAAACAACTGAATAGGGTTGGGGCTGGGGCTCAGTGGTAGGATGCTCACCTCACACGTGCGAGACCCTGGGTTCAATCCTCAGCATCACATAAAAGTAAATAAGTGAAATAAAGTTGTTGTGTCCAACTACAACTAAAAAATAAATATTAAAAAAAACACTGAATAGTTGTTGAGTACATAAAAGCTAAATTCTTTTTTTAATTTATTTTTTAAATTTTAATTTGTTATATATGACGGCAGAATGCATTACAATTCATATTACACATATAGAACACAATTTTTCTCTGGTTGAACACTACATAAAAGCTAAATTCTTTAAAGGGAAATTACTGAATAACAGGACAGAATGTTTCTGGGATTTTGACGCTGTTTTAATATTATTGTTTAATCCACTGATTTAATAGGTAGAGATGACATATTGTAGTTTGTAATTGTTTCTTTACCCATAAGATTAAACTTGAATTTCACATATTTGTATTGGCATTTCTTTTGTGAGTTTTTGGTTTTGTCTTATTTTTTTAATGGAGTTGAGGCTACAAGTCCTTTCTGCCAACTTCCTTGTTTAAAGGTTAACACTATACTTTAATGAAAATTTGAAAGTCTTGCATAATGGAAATAAGATTTTATTTTCAGAAAAAATACATAAAAATTTGATAAAGTGTTAATGTGTAACAAAGGTGGAAGTCATCTATCAGTGGTCAGGGTACTGGGCATTGTTACATTTTCCTAAGTCTATGGCACACTGAGTCTGTTCAGTGAGTCTGACTGAGTGCAGAGGTGGGTAATCGGCATCCCACCTGTCCTGGTCCTGTGCCTTGGCTTCATCCACCTATTCATCCGTATCCTGACTCTTGTTGGGAAAGTGTCCTTCTCATTTTGAATGGAGACTCATCCATCCACCAAGCTATGAAATTAGGAAAAACCTTTTTAGTTCTAATTCTCATAAATTTTTACTGCTGTTTTTATAAAATCAGCAACTTCTATAAGGTAAGATGTTCTGTGAATTAATTATACTTCTGTGTTTCAGGTAATACCCTAAAGCTACTAAAAGAGTTAACAAGCAAAAAATCCCTTCAAGTGCCAACTATTTATTATCATTTGCCTCATTTATTGCAAAACGAAGGAAGCCTTCAGCCTGCTGTGCAGATTGGCAATGGAAGAACAGGAGGTATGTTTATTTTCTTACTTCTTAGTCTGGTTGTCCCGCTGGTCTGAATTGTGACTTGGCATGTTATGTTGACCATGAGCAGTCTGACAGGTCAAAGAAAAAAATTCTTTCTTTATCTGTGCACTTGGGGCTTACACTGGCCAGACGCCATGTTGAAAGAAGTTGGACACTTTTCTTTGTAGATGAGAATAATATTGCAGAAAAAGATCAAGAGAAATCTAGTTCAGGCAGACAAATGTTTAAACCTTTGTAATTTTTCTGTTTTAAAAACTTGGGAGGTAGAGAGATGACTTTTCCTCTTATTTCAACATTAATAGCTCTCATAGGCTGCCAGGAAGGTGGTTCTTATGTGTGTCCTACTTTTTTTTTACCAAGATGTCAGGGGCCAGTCCCTTTTATATAAACTTTCCACAGAATAATAGAAACACTTCAGTTGCTTCTTTTTATAATGTACTCAAAACATAATTTGTGATTTTTTTTCTTACTTGGCAGGGCAACCAGAGCTGTTTGGACCACTTACTGCTTTCCTACTTTTATCCCTCCTTTTTGACATTGTTAACCTTTTCTTTGTAGTTTTAATTTATTTTTTTAAAGAAATGGGGTCTCACTGTGTTGCGGAGCTGATCTTGAACTCTTGGGCTACCGCCATCCTCCTGCCTTGGCCTCCTGCCATCTTCCTGCCTTGGCCTCCCAGGAAGCTGGGACTAAGGTGTGTCCTCTATACCCAGCTCTTTGTAGATTTTGGAGTGCAGATTTTGCTCCCTTACAAATCTTAAACAAGTGACAAGATGATTACTTTATGAATATTGAAATTCATTTTTTGTGAATGTTCTTTGAAAAACGGACTTAGTCCACTCTTGATATAGTAAGAATCTTAAGTATTTTCCTGTCTTTTTTGGTCACATTTTTTTCTCATATTGTTTAGTCTGTTACCATAAGCATTTATATTCATCTTGATTTAAGTTTATATCTTTCTGTTTTATTAAACGTTTAAAATAACACGTTATCTTCCTGAGGAGGTGTAAACTCTTAAAATACCATGTTCAGACTCACTCACTTTTTCATTTCTTTTTTTTTTTTAGAGAGAGAGAGAGAGAGAGAGAGAGAGAGAGAGAGAGAGAGAGAGAGAGAATTTTTAAAAATATTTATTTTTCTGTTTTCGGCAGACACAACATCTTTGTATGTGGTGCTGAGGATCGAACCCGGGCCGCACGCATGCCAGGCGAGCGCGCTACTGCTTGAGCCACATCCCCAGCCCTTTTTTTCATTTCTTTATTAATTCAAGAAATATTTATTGAGGCCAGGAATTCTGCAGGTGCCAGATATATAAAGACGAACAAGACATGTAGGGTACTCTAAATTAACTTTTTTAGAATATTGATTGTTCATTATTTTTTGAAGCTGGTACTTACTGTATCTCTCCCTTCAACAGTTTCGATTTGGACAGGATGCCTTAGCCAAAATTGTGGGTTCATTGGTTTAGACTGTATATTTTATTAGTAAGATAAATGAAAATGAAAATAGAAGTGTTTTTAAAGTCATTTAACTTTGAAAAAGTTTCTGACAGGTTCTTTTATAGTAGCCTGTCCTTTATGAATGTGACGTTCACTTCCTTTTTGGAGGTACTTATTCCATTTTGTTTGTTTATACATCTTTATTTCTTTACCATCTTAAATACAATAAAATCTTGTCAGCCAGCTTTCCAACAGCTAGCATTCTTTTTTTTTTTTTTGGTATTGGAGATTGAACCCAGGGTGCTCCACCACTGAACTGCATGTCCAGTCCTTTTTTAAAAAAAATTTTATCTTGAGCTGATTGTAGTGGCCCATGCTAGTGGCTTGGGAGGCTGAGGCAGGAGGATGGTTAAGTTCAAAGCCAGCCTCAGCAACTTAGTGAGACAGGACTGGGGACTTGGCTCAGTACTTAAACACCCTGGGTTCAATCCCTGGTACAAAAAAAGAAAAAAAAAATTCTTGAGGTAGGGTCTAGCTAAATTACTGAGACTGGCCTCAAACTTGTTGATCCTCCTGCCTCAGCCTCTTGAGTTGCTGGGATTTACAGGTGTGCACCATCATGGCTGGTTCAGCAGTTAACATTCTTATAAAGCTGACACTAATTTTGAAAGAAAAAGCATACAGCTTAGAGTCGGGGGTGGGAATGTGCCCAGATTTATGTGAAAGGAATTTCCTTCCTAAATTCTTAGGCAGTGGTTCTTTTTTTTTTTTTTTTTTTAATTGATTTTATTTTTTTAAATACACGACAGCGGCATGAATTACAATTCTTATTACACATGGGTAGAAGGGCATCTTCTTCAACTGGGAGTCCTCCAAAATCTAAGATCAGCACCACGAGTGATTTAATACTAAAAAAAAAATTTAGTTTATAGAATGGAATATGACTTAAAAACAAAACACAGTCAGTGTGCTTTTAGAGGGATGTGAATGTAAAACTTACCCATAAAATAATAACTATTATAAAAGAAACAGAAATCTTTGTGTTTTTCAGTGATTTAAAATTTCCATCAGGAGGTTGATGAAGAGTAGATACATCTGAAGATAAAATTAGTGATCAGGAAGATTGAGCTGTTTGGTTCTTTTAGAAAGTCAAATAAGTACAGAAGAAAAAATTTTTGAGTTGAAGAAGCACCCAGGTCTTCATAATAAGGGCCTATTCAGTGAAGAGCAGGATAACTGACAAAAGACTCTTGTTAGGTTATCTACCAAATGGTGCTCCTGGTCAGGAGAGGACCACAGGTAATTTCTTTAAGTATTAGCTGAAGTTAAAGTCCATGAGCATCTCCATGTGCCAGGCACTCTGGTTTATAGAATTCAACATGGTTCCTGTTTTTGTGGAGCTTTGGCATAGTACAGGATATGTGTGTTGGTCAAATAATCAGTTACACCCTTTAGTGTAACTAAAGTGTATCACCCTTTAGTGATGTAAAGGGTGCTTTGAGAATGTAGAAAAGGGGCATCTCCCCTGATGAAGAGGTTTAGGGAAGTCTCAAAAATACATTGGATCTGAGACTAGTAGAATATATAGTTAACAGGTAAAGGTGGGTATTTCCTGTCGCTGCTGTTAACAGACTACTACACAAACTCAGGGACTTAACATACATTTATAGTCTTACAATTTTGGAGGGTAGAAATCCTAAATTTAAGGTGTCTGGGGGGGGGTGTTCCTTCAGAAACCCGGTGTGATTGATCATCCCTTCCCGAGCTGTTGTGGAGTGCACAGGCTGATTGCATTCCTTCATCTTTAAAGCAGAGTGTCTTCACATCTCTCCTTTTGATACCACCTCACCTCCTCTCCCTCGGACCCTTCTGCCTTCCTCTTGTACAACCTCTTTGGTTATCTTGAGCACATTTGGTAATCTAGAATAATCCTGTTTCAAGATGCTTAATTTAGTCATATGTAAAAGTCCCTTTTTCATGTAGGGTAACATATTCACAAGTTTCAGGAATTAGGACATGGACATCTTTGGGAGGCCATCTATTCTACCACAATGGGAAAAAAGTGGGAAGTGCACCACAACACTTCCCTGTGACGGAAGGGAGCATGGAAGATCCTAGAAAATGAAAGAAGGCCACTGTAGTTAGTGCAGAGTGAGGGGAAGCACAGGACAATGTGCTGCTAGAGATAGGAGTTCAGGCCCCAAATCACAGGGCTTTTCAGACCTGTTACAGGAGTTTGGTTTTCATCTTAAGAGCAATGTGAAGCAACTAAAGAGTTTTAAATAGAACTTGGCAAGGATGACTTTTTAAGACTTAAATCTTGCAAGGTCCCATTTCCTGCAATGGGAAGAATGAAAGTATGGGAAGAAGAGGAGATGTGGGTGACCAGGTAAGAGGCTGTTCTGGGGGACTGGAGAAGGATGGATTCAGATTAGGCAGTGGCTGGTGGTTGTAGAGAAGGAAAGAAGATGGGGTTAAGGGCTGTTTGGACTATATGGCAGCATTTAAGAGAAATCATAGTTATGGACTGGATTTGTGGACAAGCCTTAGGTTTCTGGATGGAGCAGTGCATGCTGGGTGCATTCAGAGATAGGAGACAGTAGCAAATGGTTTGCAGCGTTGGTTTGTAAGAAATGCATTAAATATGGATATGTCAAGTTTCAAGGGGAAAGGATATGAAGTGGAGAAGTCATGCAGGTAAGTGAACATTTAAATCTCAGACTCAGTGGAGAAATAAGAGTTAGGTTTAATTTTTAGGAGTTTTTGTTTACGAATAAGTGGTTGTTGAAGACATGGATATAAATGAGATCACCTATGGCCCAGGACTGAACCTTCAAAGTTCTTCAGCAGTTAATTTCCAGTGAAAGAAGAGGATAAAGCCAGGGAAGAAAGAAAGTACAACTGAGCAGTAGAAGACAAAAAATTGTCATGGAATATAGAGGAAGAAATGGGGGAGTAAATGACTTAAGTCAAACCATAGGGGAAACATGATGGGCTAAAAATATTAAGTAGCAATGAATATTTAAAAAGGAATATAATTTAGTTCAAATAAAGATAGACTAATTGAAGATTGGAAAAGCCAAATCAAGATTGTTCTGAAAATGTTCTCAATTTTAAAGGAAATAAATACTAGAATTTGAAAACTTCCCAAGAAAGTGGAAGAAAAGTGACATAACAATTGATGTCCCTATCACATAATAACAGCACAAGGTGGGGGGCCTCACCAACCTTACGACTGCATTTCAGAGTATCTAGTATATGGTCAGTTTTCATGTGCACAATTATTATTTAAATTGGAAATATAGTCCAACCCTTTGGTTCTATTTCTCTTGGGTTCCTTTATTCTTCTCTCTAAAAGGATGACCTGACTATATTCTTCACTTTGCTGACATATTTCCCCTGAACTCTAACCCCTTAGAATACACACATTTCCTAGACTGTAAGTGATAGAAGATGGTAATGTCAAACAAGATCAGATTGGGTTATGCTGTGGTATCCAACAACCTCCAAATCTCAGTGGTTTACATAGCAAAGGTTTATTTAAATTTTTGCTGACAGTATATTTCCAGTGTGGTTGATAGGGTTTTGTGCACTCACTGATCACTCAGGGATCCAGGCTGACAGAGCCTTTGCCATCTTGAATATAACTGGCTACCCTGCCAAACAGAAAAGACATCCTGAAGGGTTTCAGACTACAGATACGGTGCTCAGACTGACGACTCTGAACTTTACTCCACCCCAGAAGACCAGGAAAACTGCCTTCAGGAATTAGGACATGGACATCTTTGGGAGGCCATCTATTCTACCACAATGGGAAAAAAGTGGGAAGTGCACCATAACACTTCCCTGTGACAGAAGGGAGCGTGGAATATCCTAGAAAATGAAAGATTCTTTTCTTTCTTTCCTTTTTTTTGTGGTCACTTTTTGAATTATCACTAGCATGGTTTACTCTAATTCTGAAAGTGTGACCAAAATTAGTACTTTCATTTTCAATGTTTTTTGGAGTCCTTAAACTAAAGAATTTAAATTTCAGCTCCAAAACAGAGTATATTTGGGGAAAATGGCTTAATCTCAAAAACATGCCATTTTAAGCTTAAATAAACCAAAATGTAAGCAAAAACATCCCTAGTCAGTAGGGAATAGACACTTTGATCCAGAGCATGCAATAAAGTAATAATGCAATGTATTTTGCTTTTTCCATAAAGTTTTTGAATTACTTATGAGTTGGCATTGCCTAGGAACACTTCATATCATAGTTGTTACACTCTTAATCTATATTTTAAATATTTAAAATATGTATTTTTTTAGATTCTAAGGTTGAGTATATGAAAATTTGCTTCCAAGATAACTCATCCTGTGTTTTGGCATCTCAAAGTAATATGATCAAGATAGAAATCTTGATTTGGAGCCTTCTTCCCCTCAGATGTGTTGTTCTGGATAAAAGATCCCCTTTCCACTTCCTGAAGTCATCCTGGATCCCACTTCTTCCTCTCTCTCCTGGTCCCCTGGTGAAGGTCTTTAGACTTCGTCCTAAATTCATCTATCTGTTCATTTTCAACTCTTCAGACATCCTAATTCAAACCACCATTTTTTTCCTTAATTAGTGCAGTAACTTCCTAACTGATCTTCCCCAAATACTCTTAAAGTTATGCTTTTACTTTCCATAACATTTGGTAATCTCTTAGGATTACAGGTTGGATAATGTCACTGCTGAGCTTACAACTTGATAATGGTTTTCTCTTTATTCTAGGAATTAAGACTGTATTTGTTCCATGTGACCTGACCCTTAACGAATTCTCTGGATCTAGGCTTATTCTACTTTAGATATGTTTTTGCTCCTGATGTTTCTTTACTATGTCAAAACCACTGTGCCTTCCCTGTTGTTCCCTCTTCTGGAACGTTCTGCCTCATCATTAATTAACCAGCTCAATTGAAAACAGAGAGCCCTTTCATGACCACACTGTCTGTAGAGGCACCCCTCCATTCCTCATGCTGACATTATCACATTTGAGTTTGTGTAGCATGGATTATCCTCTAAGGTTATTATCTCTCTTCCCTCTTCAGCAGTGTAAGTTCTGTGAGGGCAGGGAGCTTATTTTTATATCATTCACTCAGATAATTTGTGCCACAGAACAGGTGCAGTCCCTTAACCCCTTTGTACTTAGTATTCTTACCTGCAAATCATGGTTGTAGACCAGTTGACCTATGTTCTTTAAGCTTCCTTCTAGTTTTAGGATTCTATGAATTCTAAGTATTTGGTAGCATTTCCAATTAATTGTTCCATAATTAAGACTAGATTATTTTTAACATCTGCAAAATACTTCTCTGTTGACATATAGCACTCAGAATATTACGACTTTAAGATGTGAATTTTAGAAACTTACTTTGAAATGTAGTCACTTCTATAGTAAATGTGTGTTCCTCAAACCACTGCACCCTGCAAAGCTATGCAACAGAAAGAGAAGAATGGGATTAGGATCACAGCACTCAAAACCAGGCAAACATAAAAACAGGTTAAAACCTAATGAAGATGGCAGCACAATTTTGTACATGTTAAGTGATTAAGTGATACATAACTAATATAATATGGAACTCTGCCTGAAAGGGACCTGCCATTTGCTGCAGGCTATAGAGGGGTTGTAGCTTACAAGTTACCACAAATTGGTGGTACAAGTTGCGTTATCTGAAATCTGAAGGAACGTGGAACCCCCAGTGTGGATGGGTATGGTCGACAGCATGTGAAGAACTGAGGCAGCTGGTAGAGGTTTGTGGTGTGTGCATTTGGTATTTTTACAAAGTTTAGTTTCCTGAATTGGTTTAGCCTGGGTATGGTTTTCTTTCTTTTTCTTTTTTTTAGTACTGAGATTGAACCCAGAGTGCTTAACCACTAAGCCAAATCCCCATCCCTTTTTTGAGACAGGGTCTCACTAAGTTGCTTGGAGGCCTGCTAAGTTGCTGAGGCTAGCTTTAAACTTACAATCCTCCTGCCTCAGCCTCCCAAGCTGCTGGAGGCAGCAGGCATGCACCATGGTGCCCAGCCTGCATACAGTTGTCTATTATTCACCTATGTGAGTGTCTCAGGAGAAGTTGCATATAAGCAAATGTGAAATTCATGCTATGCCCATGTTGATCCCTAATAAATTAATCATGTAGAAACAAATTTGCAATCAAAACAAGCAGTTTAGTAGAATCAACTATAATTTTAGACCTTAAAAATGTTGCACAGATTCCTGTAGCACCCAGCGTTTCCCTATCCCTCATCTACCGTGCATACCCATGACCATGGTATCATGATCAAACCAGGAAATTAACACCAACGCCACACTATTAGCTAACCTTGGCTCTTATTCAGATTTTGTAATTTTCATTGTTTTTCTGTTCCAAGGTCGAGTCAGGATTTTGTATTTCCTTAAATAGTCATGTTTTCTCAGTCTTTTCCAATCTGGGACAGTTCTTTGTTTTCCATGACCTTGATGCTTTAGAGGACTGGCTGCCTATCTTGTGGACTGACCCCACAATTTGGAATTGTCTGATATTTCTTTTTGGTCAGGTTGAGGTTATTCCTTTTGGCAAGAAAACCACAGAAGTGGTGCTGTTCCCTTCTCAGTGCATCATGGACTTGAAGTTGATATGTAAGACATTAATTTTTAAGGCATGTTTAGTGTTTCTGAGTTTTAGTCGTATAAAATTTTTCTGTTTATACTTTATAGCCATTCATTTTTAATGTGAGGTTGACTCTTATTTTTACCAGTTCTTTGACATTACACACACACACTCTCTCCCTCTCTCTCTCTCTCTCTCTCTCTCTCTCTCTCTCTCTCTCTCTCTCTCTACCTCTCTCTCTCTCTCCCTCTCTCTCTCTCCCTCTCTCTCTCTCCCTCTCTCTCCCTCTCTCTCCCTCTCTCTCCCTCTCTCTCCCTCTCTCTCCCTCTCTCTCCCTCTGTCCCACCCCACCCCTTTATGGTTAAGTCATGTGGAACGTATGATAATACAGTATTATAGGTATGTTCTTGTATCCTTTGATTAATTTCTTTCTGAAATTGAAACTAAATCCCTCAATTCCTGTGAATTTGAAGCATTGTATTTTCAAAATGGTAGTATTTTTCTATTATTGTCCTTGTGAAGTCTTTTTTATGTAATTACTGTATTGTTTTGTTTCAGTTTCAATAGTAATGGGGATTCCCACAGTGAAGAGAGAAGTTAAATCTTACCTCATAGAAACTCTTCATTCCCTTATTGATAATTTGTATCCTGAAGAGAAGTTGGACTGTGTTATAGTAGTCTTCATAGGAGAGGTAATTATTTGTTATTTTTTTTTACTATATATAGTCTTAAGAGTAAAACTATAATTGAATATTCAGATATGCTTTATAAAGAATTTTTTAAATGTGCTGAGTGAAGCTTAGGTAATATATGCTATCTGGTTAGTTAATGTAAATCTTGTGTGTTGTTTGCTCTAAGTTCTTCCCTGCAGTTAAAGCCAGGAATGATAACCTTCATTGTCAGTAGGATAATATTATACACATAGATCATAAAAAAATGAATCCCCATTTCTAGCTCTGAGACCTAAATTGGAGTTGTGAAACTGAAGGAGGGTTTAGCCTAGGCATAACCCCAGCCTAGGCTAACCCCTATGAAGCAGCCATCGTTTTATTAGAGGAAAATCACTTGAATATACCTCTTCAATTTTAGTCTCCTCAAAAGATTTAGAGAAAGAATCTTTTTTGTCTGATACCACAAGGAACAAGTGCCCTGAGTAAATATTTCCTTAATTATCATATCAAATTTCAGCCTGGGAAAAGGCTAAGGGTAACGTTCACCTAGATGGCTTGCCTAGCATGCATAAGGCCCTGGGTTTGATCCCCACCCCTCCGTCCCCAATAAAAGGTAAGAAAAAAAAAGGTGGGGGGCAGAAGATGGACATAGTATAACTGTGTATAGTTCTGGACCTCTGATTCCCACTCCTTCAGGGTTCTCTGTCTCTTTAAATAAAAATGATCTTAATGTTTTCTTAATGAAAAAAGTAATATGCACATTATTTAAAACAATTAAATAAATATGTAATGAAAACTCGCCTCTTACACCTTCATGTGGATAGAACTATAAGTATTTTTAAATGTGTCTTAAAGAATTTTTCCTATGACTTGTGTACACATATATGAGTGGATCATTCTATACATATTTTAATACCATGAACATCTTTCCATGCTAAAAAGATTAAAAATCACAGCATCATTTTTAAAAACAAAATTAAATTTTTTTTAAATTTAGACGGACACAATATCTTTATTTTATTAATTTTTTTATGTGGTGCTAAGGATCGAATCCAGTACCTCATGCATGTGAGGCAAGCACTTAACCTCTGAGCTACAACCCAAGCCTCATAGCATCATTTTTTAATGGCTAAAAAATACTCCATTGTATGGTTTCAACATGAATTATTTTTAAAAACTTTTTTAGTGTGGATGGACACAATACCTTTATTAATTTTTATGTGGTGCTGAGGATTGAACCCATTGCCTCACATGTGTTAGACAAGCACTCTACCACTGAGCTACAGCCCCAGCCCCTCAACATGAGTTATTTGATTGATAGGCTGTTTCTGAGTTTTTGCAGTTATAAGCAGTACTGAAATAAGCACTCTGTAAATAAATTGTATACTTTTATAGTTACTGACTTGGAACTCATTTATAAATACAGATTGCTCTCTCAGAATCCATACACATTAAAATATTCATAGATAGCCAGCATACCCTGTAGAAATTAAATCTGTTTATCTCCTTTCCAAAAGTCTGAGAGAGCTATTTCTTTCTTCCTGTAGTTCATACTAGTTTTAAAATATTTTTGTCAATTGGATGGGTTGAAAATAATACTTGACTTTTGTTAATTTGGATTTCTTTACTGAGTGGGATTAAATGTTGGTTTATGAAGTTTTATTTTGGATCATTAGTATGTATAATTATTTTATAAGCTTTGCTTATTTTTTTGGTTGTAAATTGTGATTTGTAAGACATTTTCATATATGAAATATTTTCTCATTTGTTACTTGTATTAACTTATGATGTTTTAATCTGTTACAAAAGTTTTCCGTTTAAGTAACGAAACTGGCCAATCAAAAAGGAACTTGGTAATAGCTATTAAAATTAAAAACATACACTTTAACCCAACATTTTGCTTCTAAAAACAGACCCAATAGAAACATTTGCAAATACAGAAATACATTCAAGTACATAAACATTTATATAGCTCTTATATGTGTATTAATAAAACAGGTAAGGAAAGTAATCTCCTGTAATATACCAGATACTCTCACTAGCAAATAGCTTGAGAGTTGGGATTATAGACTGATGTCACTTTGTATTGCATACAATTTTATAAAATCAGAATTTACTTACAGTGAGCACATATTAATATTTAATTGCAAAAAAAACCTTTAACTGTGAAAGAATCATTCTTACACACTTGAAAAATAATGTTCAGTTTACAGACAGAGCCTAATGTCCTTATGGATTTGAGACCCTCTTACTATCATGATTAATCTGGATTAAGATGTAGTATTATTGGGTTTGGATCCAGAGGGACTGTATTCTGGGCTGGATTCTGCTCCTTTTTATGCTTTCTTGAGCCTCAGTTCCTCATCTCTTCAATAAGAGTGATGCTGTTGACTGTTTGGAGCTCATCGTTGTTGCAGAGGCACTGCGAGATCACACAGGGGAAACCTTGTAAACATTGGCAGTGTTCCCGTCTCTGAAGAGTCGTTTCTCCCAAATGCACTGTTTGTCTATATATCTATGCAGAATTTCAATCAAGAAAATCTGAACAGAAGAATTAAAGAGTGCACTGAATTGCCTTTAGTCGGTTTAAAATTATTATTAATCACAGTGTTTGATTCCACCTTGATGAGTAGTTCTAAGCTGGGACCTCAGTAACACTAGGAACAGGTATGTGCTGTGTGGCGTTGAGGGTGACCTACGTGTGGAGTTGTTTCTGGGCCTAGGTTTCCAGGCTCTTCCTGAGCCTGTATTTCCACCTGCCTACCTCACTGTGGTATCTGAATATTAGTTTTAATCTGTCCAGAGCCAGATTAATCTGACTTTCCCAAACTGCTGCTCTTCCAGGTTTCCCATCTGCTTATGAAAGGATTCTTGTATACGGTGTTAATAGGCCTGTGCTGTGGTTATTCTACTTCCAGCTCATGATACAGATCCACAGGGCACGTGTGTCCTCAGTTCTCTTCATGTTATTCCAAAGTCCAAACTATTGCTGCTGTTTTCCCTTTCTTTCTCATCCTTCAACTCCCAGTTTATCATCTTTTGAGAAACCATCCTGAGTCTCCCATTTGAAATTAATCTAGGATAAATAGGCAGCTTTAACCAGGCAGGCAGGTGAGTAGAAAGACTCTTTAGACTCTGGCATTTCTCTATTTTATGTTTCATTAATTTCTATTGTAATATTAATTACTTCTTTCCTCCTGCTTGCTTTTAGTTTTGCTCTCCTTTTGCTTTGAGATAAATTAGGAATTTATATAAAGGCATGAATTCTCTCTGGTCCATTTTAATATTTGAGGAGAAAAATCAAGAATGAAAACCTGGAGATGCACATAGAAAAGAGTTACCATCATCTTTTCCTCACATGACCCCCAGTTCTTTGTATTCTTTTTTGCTTGAAAGGGAGAAACCATAAGGAGAAGAAGAGAGAAAAGTAATTAGTTGCCTTATTCCTTGTTGGTCATTTCACCCTTATTGATCCCTTTGGCATGTGATGAGTCATTTATAGAACATACAGAGTGTTAAGCAATACACTGTTGCATTATTTGAAAGTTGCTGACCCATTCTGAACTTGAGAAGGGATTGACAGGAATGCATTCTATCTCCCTTAAGGCTCCTTGGTAGGATCAAAGTGTGCTATTCAGATTTTAAGATTGTATCATTCCTGTGTTTATTTTTCCTTAGAGTTTAATTATAATTTTTATATTCTAATATTTTGTAAATCTAATTTTTTGTTGTTTTTATTATATATAGAATATTTCTTATATTGTTTATACCAATTTTATCATGATCATTTTTATTTGTTCTACTTAGTTGTACGTGACAGCAGAATGCATTTCAATTCATCGTACACCAATGGAGTGTAACATTTCAGTTCTCTGATTGTAAATGGTATAGAGATGCACCATTTATGTATTCATACATGTACCTAGGGTAATGATGTCCATCTCATTCCATCATCTTTCCTATCCTCATAACTCCTCCCCCCTCTCTCCCCTTTGCCCAGTCCAAGGTTCCTCCATTCTTTCCATACCACCCCTCATCATAGATCAGCATCCAGTAATCAGAGAAAAACGTTGGGCCTTTAGTTTTTTGGGATTGGCTTACTTCACTTAACATAATATTCTCCATCCATTTACCTGCAAATGCCATAAGTACTGTCCTAAGTTATAAGTGTTATTTAGATTTCTCCAAATGTTCCACTGCTGTCCTCTCATGACCTGACACTCTTGAAGATTACTGGCTGTTTTATGGAATGTCTTTCAGTTTGGGATTGTCTGGTGTTTCCTCATCATTGAATTCAGGTTGTATCACAGAAGTGAGGTGGTGTTCTTTTTCAGGGCCTAGTGTTAAAGGCTACATGATGTTGACCCGTCTCATTACCGGGAATGTTAGCTGTCATCACTTGATTAAGATGACATCTCCCAGTTTTTCTACTGCGAAGATACTCTTTTTCCTGTGTAGTTAGTAGCCTATTTTGGAGGTGATACTTTGAAATCATGCAGATATCCTGTTTCTCATCTTAACTTTTTACCAAGTGAGTAGTCTTATTATTGTGTTTACCAAATGGTGATTTTCTAGTTTCATCATTTAGCTTCCATTTAATAATTAGGATACTGTTAAGAGGAGCTCTTCTTTTTATTTTGTCACTTGCATCAGTGTTGAGTTGTACATAATAAGAATAAGCTTTTATTTTGTTGATCAATTATTCCAAGTTTGGTCACTAGCTCGTTTTGAATTGGCGACTCTGTCCTCCTGATATGGCCCCAGCGGTTTCCCTGCTTTCTAACAGCTTAAGAGTTCTAGGCTAGTCTTATATTTCCCCTGCACCAGTCCTGAAATCAGCCATTTTTCAAAGGGACCTTATTCTTTTTATTGAAGAATGGATTAAAAAACAGGATCTGGACACTAGGGTGCTGGCTACTGAGAGATCATTGCTTCTGGCCCTTTGAGTGGACAGATGTGTGTCCATCTGTCTGTATATTAGACATCATGATTTCTAATGATACTTGATTCCAGTCTCAGAGTCCATTCTAGTCTCCCCGCATCCCCTTAATTTTTCAACTCTTCTCCAACAGTGAGAAACCCAGTTCTTTATGACTCAGTGTATCTGTATTCTTTTACATCTCAAGGGGACATACAGTGTTTTTGTGTTGTTAACCCTACCCCAGGATAGCACTGCCTAGAGGGAAATATTTGTCTACAGTTCTTTTGTCTCAGCCTTACAGTATCCAGAGTTCTGTTTTCCGGAGTCACTTGGCCTAGTTCTGTCCTTTGCCACCCTCTCAGTGATATTTTCATGCTGTTCTTTTGTCATGGACATTGGTTTGTTACTATTTGTTTCTGTTGTGAGTTTGTAGAGTGTTGTCTGTGCAGCTTCTACTTCAGATTGGTGGGTGTTTTCGTTGTAGCTTAGGAGATGCTCTGTTTTTGTGAGTGTTCCGTGAGCTCTTGGAGATATGTTACTTGTTCTCAAAATTCAATTATGTGTGCTCTGTTGCATTTATGCTTCATATATCCTTATCTTTTCCCACTTGATGTGTTGTGGACTCAGGAGTTAAACATCTTCTGCTACTGTTTTTGTTTTTCCTGTATTATAGTTTTTTTGTTTTATAAATAGTAATGTTATTTTATGGTGGACATTTATAACTTAATTGGCAATTACACCTGCTGGCATTTTAAAGTGACTTATGCATTATGTTAATTTTGAGGGCCTAAATTCGCCCTTACTGGGTGGCAGTATTATGACCTATGCTTTCCTGGGGTTTGCGTTTGTCTGGTATTCCTATGTCCTCCCTTTTGTTTCCCTTTCTTTCTAAATCACCTTTTTTTTTTTTTCTTTTAATACATCTAGTTTACATCCTAGAGTTGAATTTTGCTTTGTGATTTAATTAGAACGCATTTCTCTTCTAGATGAATTTATATATCTGTATGCAGTTATTTGGTCTTAATCCTATCATTTTATGGGATTCCCCCCCTTCCCCATATGTCTTTTATAGGATTTTTTGTTGCTTATTTGTGTTGCTTTATTTTGTGTGCTTCATTTTTCTATTTGAGAAAAGTATGTATTTTTATACCAGTGATTACTGTTGTAGCTGTAACTTTATACAGAACCCTTATATAACCCTCTGTTTTCTTAGATGGTATCTATGGCTTCCCGACATGGGAAGCAATAAAACTGGTATTATTTCTTCTTTTCCTTTCCTACCCTACCTCTTCTCTTCTGCCTGATTTATATTGTCTTACGTAGTATTCACCATTGTACTAAGAAATGGAATTCTCTGCTGTCATCTGGTATGCCTGCTTAGCATCCTTTGACTACAGATACTACAGAGGAGGTGAGAAGCTTTGTCTCTCTGCTGTCCTCTCCATTTCTGCTAGATTTGCTAAGTTTTCCTTATTATTTAGTGTACATGCTGGGCTGGTTCCCTTCTTATGAATCATCATTGAAGGAAATGGGTTTTCAGGCTGCTGTCGTGCCAGAGGATGAGGGGTCAGAGAGTGTTCCAGACTATTTGGTTTATTTGAAACAAAGACTGTCTTCCCTCCTTCCACGGAGCCAGGCTGCTTCCTGTCAATCCAGCTAGTCTGAGTAGTTCTTCTTGTTACCTCTGGATATTAGGACCAAACTAGATCCTTTCAAGCTTAAGGATTTCAGTTATTTTTCAAAAGGAAAATTTTTGTGTTTCTGAGTCTGGCTCTCACGGACAGTAGTCTGTGGTTTCTTTACTCTCCCTCAGCAGGCTAGTCTTTCTAGTCGGACAGCCTGATGCGCTTCCACCCACAGGGTGTGGTTACCTGGGCACTTTGCTTTTGAACTTTCTTCTCCCCTGAAGCACCTGAAGAGCTTGGTGGTCTCAGGGTGGCCCTTGCTGTCATCATATTTTCTCAAACTCTCCTCATTGCCTGAGGCTATTTTTAAATAATGGCAAGAGTTCAGATTTCATTCTAAGAATTCTTTTACTCACTGAATAAATTTTTATTGAAGAGTTAAAATAGGGAAGGTTCTGGAGATTAAAAAAAAATTAAAGCTCTATCAGAATGTAGATGGTGTTCCTGAAGTCTAGCATTGTACAAAAATACTAGTTTTTCTATATCATTGGCTGTATTTTTTTTAAAAAAAAAAATGTGTGTATGCCTTGCTAAAGAGTGCAGTAATTTTACGAAGTATGTTATGTTGAATAGTCTCATCTTCACCCTCCCATCCATGCCCCCTTTCTTACTGTGAGACTGTTAAGGTCTTTTCAGCCCTAGTGGGCTGGCAGGCAGGCATGTGAGTAGAGAGACTCTTTGAGACTCTGGTATTTCTCTAGTTTATGATTCATTAATTTCTAATATAATAATTACTTCTTTCCTCCTGCTTGCTTTCAGTTTTGCTCTCCTTTTGCTAGGTTTTTAAGGTGAATGTTTAGATTGTTGGTTGGAGATCTTTTCTCTAATATAGGCAATTTAAAGCTACAAATTTCCCTCTAAGTTTCATGTTAGCTGCATCTCCAAAGTTTTGATATTATCATGTTTTAATTTGTATTCAGATCAAAAATACTTTGTATATCCCCTTGTAATTTCTTCTTTGACCCAAAAGTTATTTAGAAATGTGCTTTTTAAATTTTTATCTATTTGAGGACTTTCCAAATTTTCCCCTGTTCCTGATTTCTTATTCAACTACATTGTGGTGAGAGAGTGTAGTTTGTGTGATTTCAGTCCTTTAACATTTTTCAGTACTTGTTCATTGCCCAGTGTGTGATCTGACCTACCAGGTTCCCTGTGCTAGGAGTGGATTCTGCTGTGGAGGATTCTGTAGATGTAGTGGAGTGATCTTTCTGTAGATGTCGGTTGGGTGAAGTTGGTGGACTGTGTTGTTCAAGTCTTCTGTATTCTTGCTGGTTATCTTCTAGTTTTTGCTTCTATTCTTCATTTGAAATTATAGATTACTATAATGCATCAGTAGTATTTTGGCCTATAATTTCCCAGCAGCTAGATTTTTACAATGTTTGTGTATGCTTTGGTCATAAATCACACAAATGACTATCAAGAAGAAATTGCGTGTGTACATGTTATCCCATAAAATTTGGTGGTAATTTAATAAATATTTTCTGAAAGAGTGGTAAATTGTTAAGCATATGTACAATAAAACAAAACCTCTGCCCATTGTAGCTTACAGAGAAGGACAGAAAAAAAATTCAAATATGCAGAATGTTAGATGTTAGCATGGTGGCGGATAAATGGGTAAGGAAGAAAGGGAGTGCATGGTCGTCCAGTGTGGGGTTAGCAGGGACACCTGGGCGGAGGCCTGAAGGAGACAGGAGTGAAACAGTATAGCAGAGGAACTGTTAAGCAAAGACCCCGAGCCAGGGCATTGCTTGGCATGTTTTGCAGAACAGCAAGGAGAGGCCTGAGTGGCTTGGTGGAGGAGGCAGGGGACTCACTAGTAATGGGCAGCCAGAGAAGGACAGGCTGGGCTAGACCACATATGACGCTACAGTTTCTTAAGAACTTCACTTTTGCTGTCAGTGAAGGGTAAGGACAAACTTTGTAAAGGGTCAATGATAAATATTTTAGACTTTGCAGGTCATCCAGTCTCTGTTGGAACTGTTCAACTCTGCCATTTTAGCATGAAAACAAACCATGGACAGCATGTAAGGGGATGCATGGAGCAGTGTTCCAGTCAGGTTTTACCTTGGGATGCCAGGCCAAGGATCGACTTTGCCAATCCTTGCTCTAATTAAGATGGAAAGTCCTTCAGGAGTTTCGAGTAGAGAAGACACCTAATTTACTAATTTTTTTTAAAGGCACTTACAAAATACCTTTTTATTTGTTAATAAGTTTAGGTTTAGAGAAAAGTTACAAAAATTATACAGCATTCCCTTCACTTGTCTCACTTGAAGGCTGACCACTGATGCAGCCATCCTCACTGATAAAAAAAACCAGAACACGAGTGTAATGCTCTTGATTCAACTGCAGCCTTTATTCGACTTTCATATTGTTCCACCTGTAGACACATTTCTATTCCAGTATCCATTACAGAGTCCCACATTACACTTAGTGGTTCTGAATCTGTAGGTTTCCTTCAATCCAAGACGACTCCTCTCTTTTTTCTTGTCTTTAATGAACTTAGGTATTTTTGATGAGCACTGGTAAATTATTTTGCAAAATGTCTCAGTTTGGATTCATCTCATATTTTCTTGTGACTACATTATGATTTTTGGCAAGAGTAATATGACTACTTTTTTGAAAGGATTCTGCTGGCTACTTTGGTAAGGGCAGAAATGGGAGACCCCTGGGAAAACTTGTCATAATCCAGCTGAGGCTTGAAGTAGGATATTCATGGAAGAATCCAGAAATAGTTGATTTATAAGCATATTGAACGGATTGGGTTATGGTTAAAAAAAAATGTGAGCCACTGCTATGGCATCAGGCCTCAGCATCCTAGTTAGCGGCAGGAAAACTATGCAAACGTACTGCAAATGAAGAAGTAATTTTTTTCTTTTGTCTAGCCCTTGAACTTCCTCTTATTAATCTTTCAGCCCTTGACCATTTTAGAAACCTGGCTAACTAAAATAATGTGACATTGTTTGGCTCTGTTGGTGTGTCATGTTTAATTGAAAGTAAAAGAAAAAATCAAGCATTAGGTGGGTAGTCATAACTTTTCCTTGGATCCTAGGGAAATAAAATTTATTGTGAGCTGCCAGCCCCATTTTGACATATCCCTGTCCTTTGAATCCTGCTGATCTGTCACATGTACACATTATATTTCTGGAATTCTCAGTGGTTCCTTGTTATGTTAAATGACTTCTGTTTCTCACTGTGGTGGAGTTAGCAAGAACTGGACTTATCTTCCTGATGTCAGCAAGTAGAAGGCCGGACAAAGTGTGTGAATCAACTGTTCTCGGACACTGGACAGCAGACTACACAGGACATGGCTGCCTGAGATAGAGGGAAAGCACCATGATTGTCCCAGTTTTCTGTCTAGAGACATATTTCTCTATCCCAATGAAACATATTTCTGTATGCAGAAAGGGCACCAAACAGAGAAGCTGGAGACTGCAGAGCAGAGGTCCAGAGGGTAGAGTACTACCCAGAAAATGACACCTTTCAGTGTTGGCTGAATCAGGCCACACGTGGGGAATGCCCAGGGCTGGTAAAGGGACAGCCAGGAGTTCCCAGAGCTCAGAGAGCCTGAAATCTGGGCAGCCACGTGGCAGGTCTTCAGGGTCACTCTTCAGTATCACACTCTCTCTCCTTCAGGGACTTTGATGTTTGTTTTGTATATTTAGGTGCTCTGATGTTGGTGCAGATATATTTACAATTGTATGAATTGACCCCCTTATTATAGAATGTTGTTGTATTTTATTAGTCTTATTTGTCTGATGTAAAAACACATCTCTTCCTTCGTTTTCCTGAGAAATCTTTTTCCATCCCTGTCAGATTGTGTGTGTGTGTGTGTGTGTGTGTGTGTGTGTGTGTGTGTGTGTCCTTAAAAGTGAATTGACTCTCTTGCAGGCAGCATAGAATTGGGTCTTGGTTATTATTTTTCAATCCAGTCAGTCACTGTCTTTTTATTGGAGAATTTAATCCATTTACATTCGAGGTTCTTACTGATAGGTAAGGACTCACTATTTAGTGATGGCCATTTGCTAATCGCTTTCTGGTCGCCTGTAGTGCATCCTTCCTTTCTTGCTGTTGTCCTCTCTGCTGTGATGTGCTGGTATGCTTTGAATACTTTCTATTTTGGTTGTGTGCTCCACTGAAGAGCTTTGCTTTGTGAGGCTTACACAGAGCAATTTAAGCCTGCAACAGCCTGTTTCAAGCTGACTGCACACAGCTCTGCCTTTACTCCTCCCCCAACATTTTATGTTTTTTGTATGAGAATTTTTATTTTTTCTCAAAGAAGCAACTTTTTGTTTCTTTTATTTTTTTAAAAAAATTTTTTGTTTCAATTTAATTCATTTCTGCTCCTGTAGATATGAGTAGTTTTGTGTTTTAACCCTCTTGCTAGGAACAGACTTGCTATATACACTGTCATTGTCTAGAGTATTCTGAATATGGCTCTTTTCCTTAGACCATTGAGTTTTATAATTTTGTATGCTTTGTGGGCTATTTAGAGGTCTTTTGTTTCAGCTTAAAAACTCCCTTTACCTAGGGAGTTCCTTAAAGTCGGGTGGTGAACTCCCTTAGTTTGTGTTTGTCAAGGGAAGTTTTTATTTATCTAGTTTTGAAAGACAGCTTTGTTGGGTAAGGTATTCTGGGTTGGTGATTTTTTTTCCACTTCAGTGCTTTGAATATATCATTCTCCTTTCCTGTCTTCCAGGGTTTCTGTGGAGACATCTGGAGATAGTGGTATTGCTTCCCCTAGATGCGGCCTTTCTGCTGTGAGAACTTTGTCTTTGATTTTGATTGCTTAGTGTCTTGCTGAGCTCCTTTTTGGGTTAAATTTTATTGGAGAGCTCTGTGCTTCCAGTACCTGGTTGTTGGCATCTACCCCCAGATTAGGGCATTTCTCTGCTGTTCATACTTTCTGGCCTTTTTCCCTCTTTCTTTCATCTTCTGGAGCTCCTGTTACATGCAGATTTGGCCTCTTGAGGTTCTCCTGTAGTTCACATAGACTTTCTTTCCTTCCTTCCTTTTCTTTCCCTCCCCACCCTCCTTTCCTTCCTCCTTCCCTTTCCCCCTCCCCTCCCCTCCCCTCCCCTCCCCTCCCCTCCCCTCCCCCTCCCCCTCCCCCACTCCTCCCCTCCCCCTCCCCCCTCCCCCCTCCCCCCTCCCCTCCCCTCCCCTCCTCCCTCCCTCCCTCCCTCCCTCCCTCCCTTCCTTCCTTCCTTCCTTCCTTCCTTCCTTCCTTCCTTCCTTCCTTCCTTCTTGTTTTTGTTCCTCTGTCCAGGTAATTTCAAATTCTTTTTAACTCACTGATTCTTTTGCTTGATCAAGTCAGCTGTCATAGCTTTCTGTTGAAAATTTTAGTTCACTCTTTCTTCATTTCTAGGATTTCTGCTTAATTATTTTTAAAAATTGTTTCTATTCCTTTGTCAAATTTATTTGTGTATGTATTGCTTTCCAAATTACATTTGGTTTTCTAACCCTATATTTTTGTGGTTCACTGATTATCAGTCATTTCATACATTGCCATATCTTTAGGGTCTGTTATTGGAGGTCTGTTAGATACACACACACACACACACACATATATATGAGAGAGAGAGAGAGGTGTGTGTGTGTGTGTGTGTGTGTGTGTTATAATTCCCTGCTTGTAATCACTGTGTCCTTGCATTACTTTGTGTACCTTTGAGGAGACAGCTCCCTCTTCTGGCCTGCGCAGGCATTCTTTGGCAGGGCCCATCCTTCACTATTTAGCCTGTGATTCTAGGGGGCCAACTGGTGAAGCTCCTATAGAGGCAGAGCTTCTTGTGAGCTCTCTAGTTGGATGTGGTCCTGGCTGCATAGTGTGATGGCTTCTGGTCAGGCCAGTCAGAGGATGTCTTCCCTGGTCAGGCATTTCCACTATTTAGGATCTGTAGTTGGGCAGGAATACAGGTTCCAAGGTTAGGCAACATTGCTCTTCTGGATGAGTGGGGTCAGAGGCTATGCTCCTTGGAAATGCATGATTGAGGATTGCTTCCTTATCACAGTGGTGCCATGGAGTGGGCTTTTGGCTGAGTTGAGGGACTGTTTGACCTCCTGGGTCAAATAGCTTTACCCTCTGAGCTTCTCCACAATGTGTAGACCCTATGTAGACAGGATCTTTGGGGCATTTTGGCCAACACTTGACTTCCTGGGTCAAGCAGGTCTAGCCCCATGTTTCTCTGAAATGTCGGAGGTGGGTGTTGGACTTAGGGTCATTGGAGTGGGCTGTGAGGCTGGGCTGGAGGTTGGCCGTGTAGGGACGCAAGCTGGGTTGAACTTCCCGCTGTGCTGCTGAAGGCAACCAGTTCAGCTTTGTGGACGGGCTCTGAAGTAAGCTTTAACTCTAGTCACCCAACATGGGTGGTAGAAGCACAGAGGTGCCACCACCAGGGCTCGTGTGCTGGTCACTGTGCTCTCTGCCTCCTTTCCTGGCTCCTGATGGTCAAGCTGTGCCATACCCCCAGTGTTGCCCACGAGGTGAGACTAGAGTGGGATGCATCTCTGGATGCTCGGGAAGCTGCATGACTGTCCCTGGTTCTCTTTCCTCAGTAAACACCCTAGACGTTCTCTCCCTGTGTCATTGTGTCGGCTTGGATGGGAGAAGTGCCGTGGTAGTGGTGGGACCATTCTTTCTTATCCTGCTGTCCTCAGTTCGGCCAACCAGCAGCATGTCTCATGCTTGTTTTCAAGTAGTAGGGTTTTCAGAAAGGTGTTCTGGTCTGTGGGTAGTTGTTAGTTGAGCTTTCTGTAGTGGGGTGAAGCCTGAGGCTTATGATTTTGCCTCCTTGCTGACACCATCTCCTCTGGGCTCATGTTAACATATATATCCAACTTTTCCATGTGTCTCTAAGAGAAGCTGAGTGATCTAGATCCAGGTATACAACCTGAAATACTTAATTTTTATACCTTTAGCTTTATTCTGTTTTTTAAAAGTAATTCACACAATGTATAATCCACCCACTAAAACAGTTGGGCAGCCATCACCTCAGTCAACTTCAGAACATTTTCCTCACCCTATAGAGAAACTCTTAGCCATTGCCCAGTCATCCTCCTATTCCCCCAGCTCTAGGCAACCGATAATCTATTTTCTGTCCCTGCAGATACTTGTCTTTGGATATTTCATATAAAAGCAGTTGCATGATATGTAGTCCTTTGCAACTGGCTTTTCCACTTAGCATGGTGTTTTCAAGGTTCATCTCATTGTAGCACATATCAGCCCAGCTCTTAATTTTACTTAACCAGGACAAACACTTGGTTCTTAATTAAAAAATGCTCTTTCTTTAGAATCTGTATATTCATTTTAGATTCACAAACTTATTCTCAGAATTGGGTAGTAATACTACCTTTAAAAAAGATCTATGTGCCTTTAAAAAATATAATCAGGAAAAATTTTTCTCTAAAAGTAAGCAGGCCCTGAGAGCTCAGTGACCACCTGTCTTTGCTGCCAACCAGTGGGAGAGGAGCAAGGAGAGTACCCGGCAGAGACCCGGGTGCCTTGGCCAGATGCTTCTGGATTGGTCAGAGGTGCGGCTTTCTTCACAGGGGTCCTCAGAAGCCCAGCACATCTTTGCATTGCATGCTTTTCAGTTTTATCATTTAAACTTGTCATCTCTGGGGTCTTAATTTTTCTCCCACTTTTTTTCTTTTCATGGAATAGGAAACTTAAATTCAGAGAAGTAACTTCAGATGATACTGTCCAGTAGCCCCAGAGGCAAATCTTGAACCCAAGTGTTAAGATTCCAAATGGAAAAGTCTTTTTTGACAGCAGGCTGCATCTGTTGGTGCCTCTGCCCACTACTCAGGGTCTGGGTGTTTCCAGAAGTAGGAGTAGTTTCTGTGCCCAGTTTCCTGGTGATCGAGTGTAGGCAATTGGAAAGAATAAACACTTACAAATCTGCTCACTGTATGAAGTATTTAGTGATATTGAATAGCACAATAATACAATAAAATCAGAAATGCAAATCCCTCAAGATGCCTGAAAGTTTAATGTTTTTGCTGCATGTTTTGTCATTTGTCTAATTTTGAGTTAAGTATTAAAAGTTAAATAAAAATATTAAAAATATAAAAAGGTTGAATACAAATATGAATTTTGGTATTTTTTTCTTTCCCAGACAGATATTGATTATGTCCACAGTGTTGTGGCCAACCTGGAGAAAGAGTAAGTACTTCTTAATTAGGAAATGGAAATATTTTAGTTTACTGCTGTCTTTGGCTTTTTGCTAAAAGAAAGCACCTGCCTTGATAGTTAATCTCCCTCTGGAGATCATCGTTCATTAGACCTCCTATCATTGTCTTTTACATTCTCATAAAGCAGATGTGTTTAAGTTCATTTATCTGCTGGAATAAATTGGTGTATTTCAGTATAGAAGAGATTTGAATGTCGTTTGTGTAACACTATCAGATAAATATTTGTTCATGAAGGCAGTGAAGATAGCTTTAAGAGATTATTTAAGTCTTTCACCCTCTATTAAATAGACAGGCTGCCGGGCATATCTTCATGTAGCATCTCAGGCCTCAGCGCTGAGCTGTGTCTGGCCCCCTGATCCTGCAGTATGCAGGGCATGAACCAGGTAACAGGCGGGAAGCCTGTTATTAGTTTTTACAGTATTGCATTAGTAGTTTTAATAATGATATCATAAAAATTAGTCTTGACATAGGTTTCTTCATTGAATTGTATCTGCTTAAAGACCAGAGAAGTTGCAATTATTTGCTAGCTCTCCATTTAAAATAATATGATACTTTGTCCATTGAAATGCTAAACCTGGAGATTTAAAAAATATTACGCATAGTTCAGGATTAAATTTGTCATTTGTTAGATTTTCCTCAAGTGCTAAAGTTCTTGACATTCTTTGTAGAAATGCACTTTGATATGTGGAGTCCTCAAATGAAGGAACAGGGCAGTAATTAATAACTGGTCCCCCTTCCCCTAGACCAAACGGGCAGGCCTGTGGTGGGCTGGTGCAGTCATTCTGTTGACTTACTTCTTCCTCAATGTGCAGGAAAACCAAGGCCAGAAACAAAGCTCAGTCAAACACTAAGAACATTTGTGCAAAGGCAGGTAGTTACATAAGCATTTTCTGGAGATTTGCAAAAATGAGGAAGAATGCAGATGTGGAAAAATTACATTTGTACACATGCAGACTGATTTAAAACTTCAGAAAAGGATTTCTCCAGCTTAATGCTATTAATGTTTGTGGTTATGTAATTCTTTGTTGTCAGGGCTGACCTGGGCAGAGTACGTTTGACCGGTATTTTTAATAGTATTTCCTATAGTAATGACAGCCAGAATGCCTCCAGATGTTGCTTAATGTCTCAGAAAGGATAAAATCACCCAAGTTGAGAAGCACCGGCCTGGAGTGACATAATCTATAACCTACAACTTCTGGAAAATTGTAGCTTCTGGAAAATTGAAGAACTTTGAATTTTGCACAAGTATATGTATTTAGATGCATACAGAAATTAATCTGTTTTCTTTCCTTTATTTCCCTACTTTCTGTGGGACCTTGATTTTTTTTTTTTTTTAAAATATTCCGATTGCCTGTAGGAATGTAAGACTGCAGTTCTCCTGGGCTTTCTGTTACTCTAAGGTTAATGGCATTTTATACTGTTTTTTTTTTTTTTTTTTTTTAAAGCAGTACTAAGAACAAGAACAACAAAACCCTAAACCTTGTGCTACTAGAAAAACCTGTGTTTTCAGGTAAATAAGCTCAGTGATAAGCAGCTTTATTTAGCACATTTTGACCATCACATTATTCCTGCTACACATGTTCTCTGGTGTGTTTTATGTAAAATGTGCTAAATTGGATGTTAAATAAAATCTCACAGAGCTTCAATAACTGAGCTTATCTTTCTCATGGCAGATTTTCTAAAGAAATCAGTTCTGGCCTGGTGGAAGTAATATCACCCCCTGAAAGTTATTACCCTGACTTGACAAACCTAAAGGAGACGTTTGGAGACTCAAAAGAAAGAGTGAGGTGAGCTGAGTGTCCTTTAAAGTCTTCCATTCTGTGAGTGTGGGAGTTAATAAATGTGGTTTCTGTCAATCAAACCTGCAAAAATTTTAGGGCTGGATTTGCTAACATACTCAAGATCATCTCATGAAGCCCAGGGCAGCTTGTGAGATGTATTCTGGAAGTTTTCTTAGTATAAGCTTTTAGTTTACTGTGTTTTCCTTAAACTGGCTTTTGGAATCACTTCTGTTATACATTTTTAGTGTGTTTCTATAGGCTTCCAGGAATTCACTGAAAGGTCTAAATATTCTACATTTAATTTTTTAACATTAAATATGTATTTATTTATTTGTACTTGCATTCAATACATATTTTTAAATCTGTACCTGTATGTAAAACACAGTCCTAGGTACCAGAGTTCCCTAAAGTATGATTTATCTAAGGATTAGTTCATCAAGACATTCAAATGTTACTTGAACATTTTCTGTGGTCAAGGAAGTTTGGAAAATATTGGATTAAAATTTCTTTTTCTTGGGTTGTGGATGTAGCTCGGTGGTAGAGTGCTTGCCTAGTATATGTGATGCCCTGGGTTTGATCCCCAGCATGGTTTAAAAAAAAAAAAAAGTTTTTCTCAGCAAATGTTTTTGCTGCTAGATGTTTCAGTGTCTCTAATGTACTAGCATATCTCCAGGAAAGAAATATGTGCACAGTTTTTCCCACACTTACTCGACCTTTTTTTCTTCAGGACACCTTGAAGATTGGTGTTCTTAGGAATGTATTTGGTGTATTTAATGCTGCATTAGAGAAAAGAGAATTTTCTTTGACTCTTGTGTTATAATAAAAAACTTGAGGCTTATACATCTAATCTTACTTTGTTAAATTTCAGTCTGATTCCTAACCTATTTTTGAAACTATTTGTTTCAGATGGAGAACAAAGCAAAACTTAGATTACTGTTTTCTAATGATGTATGCTCAGGAAAAGGGCATATATTACATTCAGGTAAGTGTGGCTTTTCCTTTAATGTTTTTCACGCTTCTAAAGAAGAAGTGTTATCAAGGGTGTATAATCATTAAAGCAGGAGGTTTTGGAAGCACATCCCTCCTCAGATCTGTGTAGTCCTAATTATATCTCAGAGAGAGCAGGATCCCCATGGCAATTGAGGACGTGGGCTCTGGGGTTCCCAAGTGCAGCATGTGTGGCTCCAGCTCCTGTGTGGAGGGGCAACCTCACTATGTCTCCTTCCTCTGAACTCCATTCCTCCATCTTCTTTCCTCCTTCCTCTCTCCACTGTTACATTTTTTTTGAGTGGTCTCATGGTAGAGTAAATCTTTTTGAAAGCCACAATACAGTTACATTTATATTGAAGATAATAAATTCAAATCCCCCCCCCCCCAAAGCATTGTGGCCCTAATGCTATTCAAGCAGAAGAATCCTGCACTGTTGTGGGGTTTGTTAACCTGGTAGGCAATAGCAAAGAATTCTAGGACGCTCTTATTTCTTCAAATCTAATTCTCCTTAATGATAGGCTATTTTGTTCTGTGGCCAATGTATACATTGTACATTACAGTTAAGAACTTGATGTAGGGAACTTTAAAGTGTCCTTATGTTGCTTTTAAAGTTTATTTTTTTCAGTTTAGCTCCTAGGAGAGAATTAATGGAAACTTAATGCCTTTTTTTTTTTTTTGGTGGAGCCTAGGAAGAATAATTATTTAAGAAATTAAGGATAGGATGGGGATGAGAGAGAGAGAGTAGTAAGGCAATGTTTCCTAAGGAGCGGTGAGTAAGCTATGGTGATAGTGGCAGCTGTGAGCTTGCGTTGGTTGCCTGCTGCCAGGCTGTCGTTCTTTACGGTTTGTGCTTATACTTATACCATTTAATACAGCCCCTTTTAGTCTGTGGCAAAAACACATAACGTTAAATTTACCATCTGCACCTTTCCTGAGAGTACAGATCGGTAGTGTGAAGTGTTTTACATTGTTGTGCAACAGATTTCTAAGACCTTTTCACCTTGCAAAGCCTACAGAGACTCTATCCAAAAATATCAGTTACTGTCCCTCCCCCATGTTCCTAGTCACCTCCTGCTACCCGTGATTCTGTGACTTTGACGGTTCTAGGTGCTCCAGACTAGTGGAGTCACCTGTTGCAGCATGTGGCAGGGAGGACTTCTGTTCTAGAGCCGCATGATGTTCATTGTGTGTTTGAGCCGCATTTTCGCGTCAGTTCATCTGTTGGCCTGCTTCCAGCTCTGGTTACTGGGAATGATGCTGTGGTAAGCTGGAGTGAGTACCTCTCTCTCCACAATTTGTTGGGATTCTTTTGGCTATATACCTACAAGGGGGTTGATGAGTCATTACTGTGCCATTTCTGATTTTTCGAGGGACCGCGGTAGTATTTTCCATGGTGGCTGTGCCAGCTCACATTCCTGCCAGCAGCGCACAGGGCTCATTTTCTCTGCCTTCTCGCCAGTACTTGTTATTTTCTTCTTTTAGTGATGGTCATTCTAATGATGTGGTCGCATCTGGTTGTGGTTTTGATTTTCATTTCCTTCATGATGTATGATGTTGAGCATCAGCTAATGTGCTTGTTTTTCATCTGTGTGATCTTTGAAGAAATATTTATTTAAACCCTTTGTCCATTTTTAACTGGGTTATTTGATTTTTCCTCGTTAACATTCCTTTAAACATTCTGGGTGGTAACCCTTTTTAGAAGATCTGCAAATATTTTTTCCAGTGCGATTGTGGAGCTTCCACTATGTTGTTTCCTTTGACATACGAAAGTTTCTATTTGCCATAGTCTCATCTCTCCACTTTTGATTTTTTATCTAGACTTTTGAAGCCATATCCAAAGTACAGATGCTGAATCCAGTGCCTAAAGCTTTCCCCTATGTCTTCTAGGAGTTTCATAATTTTAGCTCCTTGGTTGAAGTCCAATCCATCTTGAGTTAATTTTTTTTGTAAATAATAAAAAGTTTGGGTCCAGATTTTTTTGTTTGCATGTGAATATCCAGTTTTCCCAGAATTATTTGTTGAAAGGACTATCTTTTCCTCATTGTATATTCTTGACACCTTTGTGGGAAATTATTTAGCCATGTATGCATTGGTGTATTTCTGGGTTCCCTATTCCATCTAATTGGGGTGTGTGTGTGTGTGTCTGTGTCTCTCTACCTACCTAGGTAAGCAGATAGGTATCTGTCTTTATGTCAGTACCATGTTGATTTGATCACCATTGCTTTGAAATCAGGAAGAATGAGACTTCCTATTCTGTTCTTTTTCCAGATTGGCTATTTGGAATCCTTGGAGATTCTTTATTTATTTTTTATCTTTTTGAGATTTGTTTTTCTATTTCTGTGAAAAATCTCATGAGAACTTTGGCAGGGATCTTGTAAGGTGTAGATTGTTGTAGATCTTGTAAGGTGTAGATTGTTGTAGATCTTGTAAGGTGTAGGGTGGTGCGGACATTTTAATACTAAGTCTCACCAACCACGAGTGCCTGGGTATCTTTGCAGTTATTTTTATCCTCTTTGATTTCTTTTAGTGATGTTTAGTAGTTTACCAGAGTTCTTTTACCTCCTTTATTAGGTTTATTCCCAAGTGTTTTATCCTTTTTGATGCTTTAGGAAATGGGATGGTTTTTATTTTTGCATTGGTCATTGTTGGTAGACAGAAATATGATTTTTGTGTGTTGATTTTGTATCCTGAAACTTCTGAAATCATTTATTTGTATGGTTTTTAATGTATTCTTTAGATTTTTCTCTATATAAAATAATTTCATCTGTGGATAATGCTAGGTGTACTTCTTTTCTAATTTGAATACCTATTTCCTCTTCTTGTCAACATGGTCTAGCTAGTATGACTAATTGTGATGTGAGAATGGGCTCCCTTTTGGTTCTGATCTTAGAGGGAAAGGTTTTGGTTCTGACCTCAAGGTGTTTGAAAGTGTTCTCTCTGCTTCAGTTCCTTGGGAAAGTTTGAGACAAATTGGTGTCAATTCTTTAAATGCTTAGCAGAACTCCTAAGTCAAGTTCTCTGGTCCTAAGCTTTTCTTTGCGGGGAGATGTTCTTTTAGATTCATTTATTTTATTTTTCATTATTACTGCTTTAATCTCCTTGTTATAAGTGTGTTCAACTTTTTATTTCTCCATGGTCAGTCTTGGTAGGGACTTACCTGACGATTCTAGATTATCCAGTTTGTTGGTATATAATTATTACTGGTCATCTTTATAACCCTTTTACCAGTTGTAATGCCCTCTTTCATTTTTCCTTTCCCGTCTTCTCCCCTTCCTCATCACTTCCCTCCTCATCCTTTCTCTTTTTTCTCTTTCTCTTCTTTTTTCTGCTTCTCTTTTTCCTGCTTCTCCTCCTCTTCCTTTTCTACTGGTGAGGTCTTGCTCTGCTATCCAGGCTGATCGTGAGCTCACAATCCTCCTGCCTCAGCCTCCAAGTAGCTCCCCTTTTCATTACCAATTTTAATTATTTGAGTCTTCATTTTTTTTTTGTTTAGTCACTCAACCTAGAGTTTTATCCGTTTTGTTGATCATTTTTAAAATCCTTGCTTTTTTGTTTTATTGATTTTTATAATAATATATGGTGATTCCCTTCTCATTCCTCTTTGTGTATATCTGTTTTCTTTGTGGTATCACTGCAATCACAAAACCTCTTAAAGTTATAACCTCTTAAAGTTATTTAAACTGATAATTTAACTTCAGTATAAAATTCATGCTTCTTTACATCTGTCCCCTTGCCTTTTGTTATTCTTTGTCTCAATTATCGCTCTTATATTGCTCATCTGTTAATAGATTTGTGATTACTTTTATGCTTTTGGTTTTAAAAATTCTGTATAAGATTTAAAATGACTTATGCAACTGCATTACCTTACTGCAGAATTCTATATTTGTCTGTATATTTACTTTTGCCAGGGAGCTTTATATTTTTGTAGTGTTTGTTGCTATTTATCATTCTTTCACTTCAAGCTGAAGGACTTTCTTTATCAGTAAGAAACCTGGTGCTGAACTCACTCAGCTCTTATCTTGGGAAGTCTTAACTTCTCTCTTGCCAGGTATTCTTGTTTCATTGGTTATTTTGGTTTTAGCATTTTGAATATACCATCCTAGTCCCTTCAAGCCTGCAGTGTTTCTTCTCAGAAGTCTTCTGACACTAATAGAAACTCTCTTGTATATGATGGGTCACTTTTCTTACGCTGCGTGCAAGATTTTTTTTATTTTTATTTTTTGACTTTTGACTTTTGACAGCTTGATTATGGTAGCGCCATAGTCCTGGAGCTCTACCTAGTGTCTGTCTGTGGTACTGCAGCCTCTGGTGCTAATGGACAGCCTTTGTTCTTGGTCCTTGATGTGGTGCTCTGTTCTACTCCCTGCTTTGATTAAGACAAGATAAAAACCAGTCCCTTGAGATATATATCCAATGTCTTACATTTTTTAGGGATACATCTGCTCCTTTCTTGATCCAGGGAGAATCAGAAGTTGGGAGTTCTTTGCAGTCACACGGTACCACACCCAAGGGGGGGCTTTGAATGCACCAATTTTAAATCTGTGTCTGTGTGGGGGAGGAAGCAGACTTGGAATTCCCTATTCTACTTTCTTGCTGATGTCTAATAACTCTCTTACAGTTACAGGATCAGACTGTACATACTGTCTGATAGCCTGTTTTGTTATTTTTAACATTTGTTAAAATGTAATTTTTAATTATTTCTTGAAGTACCATTATTCAGATATCATCTTATTGCTGATTGTTTCTAAATTTTCAGCTCTTACTAATAATATGAATTCCATGAATTTTCTTAAAATTATTGTATGTTCCCCAAACTTACGCCTCAGGAAAGAGGAAATTGCTTTATATTTAGTCTTTACAATCTTAAATTATGCAGAATTCTGTTAATGAGGTCAGATGACCTACCTACAGAGTATTAGTGTTAAAAACATCTTAGCCTAAAAAGTCCTCTGATATGTTAGTTTATGAAGGAAAGAGGTCACCTGGGAACATCTGAAGTATTAGGATGAAGGTCGAGGGAGCAAAGGAATTTATTCTAGACCTTGCTGTGATCCCCTAGGAAAGTGGCTTCATGGTTACAGGAGAGGGGAATGTCATACTCAAGACTTTCAGAGGCTTCCTTTAAAAAGGCAGCAGAGTTGGGCGTTGCTTGGCACCACAAAGGACACACACTCGAGGGGGTCTGGGAATGCCAGCTGTCCTGGTGTTAGGCCTGCAGCTCAGAATGAAGTTTACCATGACACTGTCATTCCTGGTTTCATAAAGTGCTTCGTTGATGACTGGAAGACGGTGTCTTCTGGAAGACTTACATGGTTCTGGAACTTCATGGGGTGCTGTATTCTCCTGATACCTCACCTGTGAGGTGGCCCCCCTGACAGTGGTGCTGAGGTTGGCAGTGGGCTCTGTGTGCCCGCCTCATCCTCCGGAGAAGCTCCCAGGATCCACTCTTCTGAGGGTTTCAGTCTCCACTGGTGATCTCTCCCTAGATTATTTTATTAAAGGTTCTCAAGTGGTAATTTTCTACTTCACTGATGTTCCTTGAAGCCGAGTTTTTCTATAAAGAATTTTCTTTTCTCAGCTATTTGGTTACTTTGAAAAATAGTTCAATAAGAAAAGGCAGAATAAATGCTTGATTCTGTCTATTAATTTTATTCTTACCAATGCTCACATTGGTACACCATTGTGATAAAGAAGAGCCTCATAGGTTGGCTATTATTTCCTTTCTGTAAGTTCAGGATCTTTGATCACTTCCTTGGCTGGCCCATCTTGCTTGTTTCCTTTCCCAGATCAGGAATCGGTCACTTTCAGGTGCCTGCTCCTCTCAAAGGCATGTGATGGCTAAGAACATGATCTGGGCACTTGAGATGCTGGTTGCTGTTGTGTCTCTGCTTCTAGGACTTGGAGCAAGGAAGAGGGTGTTTTTCAGAGAAAGAAACTGCACAAGTGTGTATTGATATTTCCAGTTCAGATGTGATTAGAGGGTTTTCATTTAATTTTTTTATACTTCTTTTCCTCTTACACTGAAAGTCTTGGTTTATAATAGCATGATTGATCCTGATATATTTTTTGCTATATAGTGTAAAATGGTTTCTAGAATGATTTCAAAATATTAATATCACTACTAACAATAAGACTTCCAAATGCAGTTTGAACTTTCTTTGTGCTTACTTCCCCATAGAATAAATCATGGTGTGTATATATAGTCAAGTATGGTTTCTGGAAAGTCACCTGAGTGGTTCTTTATCTTGTGTGACTGTGGTGCCAACTTGATATGAAACTAGGTTCCTTTGTTTTGGCTTATATTCAGTTTTTAGAGTTTTCTTTTTTTTTACATAGAGCCCTGCATTTCAAAATCAGAACTTTTATAAAAGAAGGTACGGTCACCAACATCTCACTTTTATCCCTCTTTACCCTGGTTCCTCCCTCCCCTATGGGTGCCCACCACTAGTATTTTTTTTTAAAGAGAGAGAGAGAGAGAGAGAATTTTTTAATGTTTATTTTTTAGTTTTCAGCGGACACATCTTTGTTTGTATGTGGTGCTGAGGATCGAACCCGGGCCGCACGCATGCCAGGCGAGCGCGCTACTGCTTGAGCCACATCCCCAGCCCCCACCACTAGTATTTTTTTTAAAATATTTTTTAGTTGTTGATAAACCTTTATTTTATTATATGTGGTGCTGAGAATTGAACCCAGTGCCTCAAACATGCCAGGCAAGTGTGCTACCACTGAGCCAAAGCTCCAGCCCCCACCACAGTTTTTAGTTTCTCATTCTAGCTTTTAAAAATTTAAGCAGGTATGTGTTTAGAGCATTCCTCTCTCCAGTATTACATTTGCATAGTGTAAAAACAGTATTTTGTATCTTGTTTCCTCTGTAAACTCACAGTCACTAATGAGGCACATCAGTCTTCATGGTGGCTCCTGCCATGAGATATTGATGTCATTGAAGTACTCTGTCCACCAACAATCTGTCATGTCTTCAGAGCAGCCGTGTACTCATTGCCCCCAGACTGCAGGTCACCCAGCTGTGCTTCAGCTGGTGTGAAAGGAGACTCGAAAAGTCCAAGAACTACACCACACACCAGAATACCACTCGAGGTTTATTGTCAGAGCATGGAGCAAACTGACAAGGCTGTCCCTCTGAAGGGAGCAGAAGTGAGTGTCACTTACAGAGCATCTTTATAACCTGCAGGAGCAATTTCACAAGCTTGCTTTAGGGGTTATGTCATGGGCTGGGGTGGGGTGGACCCTTTAGTAGGCACACGTTCTGTGGGAGGCCAAGCAGCAGTTCCTCAGGATCTCTAGATAAAATGGCTCCTAAATCGAAACCTAGGACTCCTTAGATAAAAGTGGCCCCAACCTGAAATGGCGGATCTAATGCCAGTGTTGACCTGATGCCAATAAGGTGACTTCATATTGATACATCCATACGTAGGATACTAAACAACCAACAGAATCAAACTGTTGATCCACAGCTTGGATCTTAGGGAATTGTTCTGAATGAGGAAGCTAGTCTCAGAGGTTACATAGCATGATTCCATTTACGTAGCCCTCTTAAGGAGGAGACAGAACTGGGAGGTGGAGAGCAGGCCCTGGGGGCCCAGGTCAGGGAGGCGGCCAGCTGCAGTGGGTCTTAAAGGGCTGGAGGGGATCCTTGCCATGCATCTCTTCTGTGTCCTTCCTGTGGGGCATAGCCATTCAGGCATGAGTGGAGGTGTCTCTTGTTGCCAAAAGCAAGGTTGAATGTCACTTGGCTCTGTGCTTTGCCTGCCTTTCCCTTCAGCCCCTCTGGGCTCCAAGGAAGTAAAGCTGGCGTCTTTCCTGTTCAGTGATGGCCTTGGACTCATCACTAGTCCACAGTACAACAGAAGCTCAATAAATAGTTGGCAAGCCCATCAATAGCGTACCTTTCCAAACACTGTATTTCTTCATAGATAGGAAGAAGAAAACCTGCAGTACTGAAGTACATGAAAAATCAAACACTAAGACAATATTACGCAGGTAATGAGAAATGGTAACTGAAATCAGAAAAGGAAAAATATTCTTAGGCTATTGAAAGGAAAGCGAGGAACCGGGAGACAGGCAGCAAGAAATGAAAGATGGAGACTTGGCAGAGATACACACAAGAGTTTGTGAGAGCTGACAAATAAAGGCCATCTCTCCATAGACGGAGAGAGGAGGCACAGGCTTGAGGTTTGGGCTTTTATGGTGGGGGGCTCAGGGATTAGAGCTGGAGTGTCCTAATGTGGGCAGTTAAGGGTGGGGCTGGTATGAGGGAGTGATGAGCCTTTTTCAGAAAGGTCCTTGGGCGGGAAAGCCTTAAATGGTGGCAGTCATTTAAGATGGACACCCACATGCTAAGCAAGGACCTTACAGATATCAAATATTTTTGTGGCTTTGATATTTGAGGAAAAGGTGGGTATGCAGCTCAGTGGTAGAGCGCCTGCCCAGCATGCACAAGGCCCTGGTTGAAACCCGAGTCCTGGAGTCCTGCCAGAAACGGAAACAAAATGAAGTTTGGTAAGAGGAGACTCTGGGGAGGAGGGCTCTCCACAGGCCAAGGTCCTCATTTCTGTCTTTTCTCTGGTATTGGCCAACACTCCACACAGAGTGCGCTGGGCACTGGCAAAGCCCAGGGGAGCTAGCACTCTGTGAATTGCCACAGCTCTCAATATTTTGTAGGTGTTTATTAATATAAAAGGAACTTTTAGGGATCTGTTCTACAGGAATGAAATGCACTAACATATAGGTATAAGCGTAAGTATTGCAGCATTGTGTGGACAACAACTAGGAAACAACCTGAATATCTGCTTGTGAGCAGAGAAGAACTGAATAAACCATGAGACATTGTTAAACTAAATGACTTCAGTAGATGTTTATTACTTGGTAAGATACTCATGATGTATTAAGAAAAAAAGTCAGTGTCATGGTATGATCCTTTTTATAAAATTGACACAAGGGATGGTATGGGAGTCAGCTTTCCGTTACTGTAACAAATACCAGAGACAATCAGCTTACAAAGAGAACAGGTTACTTTTGGCTCACAGTGTCAGAAGTTTCAGTCCATGGCAGCTTGGCCCTGTTGCTTTGGGCTTTTGGCAAAGTAGAACATCATGGTGGAAAGTGTGCAAAGGAGCAAAATTATTGACCAATGGCAGCCAGAAAGCAGATCAAGGTAGAGGAGGGGCCAGTGTCCCAATAGTCCCTTCAGGGCACACACCCAGTAACCTGATTCCTTCCACCAGGCACCTCCTAAAGGCCCCACTACCTCCCATGGTGCCATGGACTGGGAACCAAGTCTTCAACACGTGGCCTTTGGGAAGTTAGTAGATCCAAACTCTAGCATATGGGAACCTCATATATTGGTCTGTATGTGCATTCAGAAGGTGTCAAATGCATGTCCACCCAACTTTTCACATAGGTTAACTAGCAGGGTAAGGGTAGAGAAGGAAAGCTGCTGGCTTTTCTTTAACTCCATGACTAGAAGCAAAAATTCAAAAGTACTGCAAAACTTATTTTCCTTTGAAAGGGGGAAAAATAGTGTTAAATCTTCAGCATCATAAAAGAACCAAAAGGGACCTGTTGATGGAAAGGGACAGTGATTCCCATAGAAAAGGAGTGATTTAGTTGAACCGCAGTGTGTCTCTTCCATTTTATTTTCTGAATATGTTTAGTGAAGTCTAGTTTTTGTATTTTCATTGTTTTCTTGACTTTTTTTCTTGACCATTGTTTTCTTGACTTTTCTGATGAAAGTATGCTTGAGTTTTTCCATAATAATGTCCTATCTGCATCTTAATTTTTTGATTTATTAATATGATTGTTCAATTTTCTCTAGCTTGAAGATGACATTATTGTCAAACAGAATTATTTTAATACTATAAAAAATTTTGCACTCCAACTTTCTTCTGAGGAATGGATGATTCTAGAATTTTCCCAGCTGGGCTTCATTGGTAAGAAAAGTATAAGATTTATCTACTTTTCAGAAAAATAATTGATTCTCAGAATCTTAAACCAATTGCTTTTTTTTGATCCTAAAGTTGCTTTTTTTCCCCCTATGGGAATAGATTGTTTTTGAACATATGTCAGTTTCTTAGTATGAAAAGATGAAAGTCAGCCCCAGACAGAGTTTGGAGTATCCAGAGACCAACACCGTGCCAGCCTCCATCCTAGGAGCATGTCTGGTTTCTTCTCCTGATACCCAGCAGTTCCGTCGTCACCCCAGGATTGGCATTCAGAGAGGGTTCCTTTTTAATCACTTTGTTTTTTTCATTAATGGCTTGGGGAACTCATTTAAGACCTTTTAGGTTTAATATTCCTAAATTAGCCAATGAAGAGAATATGCTTCAAGTTTCAGACTTGAAGGAAATTTATGTGTTTTTAAAAAGTACTCAGAAGACATTTCACTTCCGATGTTATTTTAAAAAGTTAGGTCTTGGAACCTGGATCTCTGACCTTGTTGGTCACTCAGCTCAGAACTTATTTAAGATTCAGAAACATCTTGTGAAGGTTTTATTAAAAACACACAATTGGGATTCCTTTTCATTGTTCTTTTTTATTTATTGATTTAGATAATTTTCTTTTTACCTAAACCTCTCTTGTTCCTTTCTTTATAGGAAGAATCTTAGTAAGACATGAAAGAAGACTCTGACTTGCTCTTTGACTCCTTTGAGCCAGTAGTGATAGATTTTGTAATAATGTCAGGAGGTCACTACTTCTGTTTATACCCAGGTGACAGCTTGAGCGAGTAGATGCCTAGCTAGAGCGAGTTTGTCTGTTCTTGATGGTGCAAGTGGGAGATAGGGGGATTTGTAGCTGAGAGCACTAGCTTTGATCAATGTACTTAGTGTTCAGATTTCACGTATGATTTTGATGACCTGTTTCTTTATTGCAGCTATTGACTGGAAGTGTCTTTTCAGGTAAAATGTTCCAAGCGCCAGACCTCACTCTGATCGTAGAATTCATATTTATGTTCTATAAGGAGAAACCCATCGATTGGCTCCTGGACCACATTCTCTGGGTCAAAGTCTGTAACCCTGAAAAAGATGCAGTAAGTTAATTCTGCGGGAGGCGGGCGGGAGTTGCAACTCTGTATTTTGTTCTGAATGAATGTGGCTTTTGTGGGTTTTGGGGAGCCAGATTTGGCCAGTGAGCAGTTGAATGAGGCAGCTGGGAGAAGGCAGTGTTTCCACTGCTTGTGGTCTTTCTCAAATCGGTGAAAATTTCCAATGTTGCAAAGACTTTTAAAATATTGGGAAACCCCATGAAGCAGGGAAGCCTGTCGCAGGACAGTGGCCTTTCTCTGTTCTGTTGTTATTGGCTGTTGATACTGATCCCACCTGTCCTGTGGGTGTTTCAGTTTGTCGTCTTCTTATTCTCTGCCAATCCTCATTTTCCAAATACTTTGGGGACAAATCAGACTCTATCTGGAATAATGAATAAGATAGAAGTAATACCTATGTCAAAATAATAAGTCAAGGCACTTCTGGTGTCTGACTGCAAGCAACATAGCAGTGTGCTCACCTTTAGGATGAGGGTGGCAGATAAGTAAGTGAATGACAGCTTTTGCTTCAGACACTCAGACAGCAAATTCTTTCCAAAATTCTTAGTATAAAAAGTAAATAGAGGGCTGGGATTGTAGCTCAGTGGTAGAATGCTTGCCTTGCACTCCTGAGGCCCCGGTTTCGATCCTCAGCACCGCATAAAAATAGATAAAAATAAAGAGATTGTATCCATCCACAACTAAAAAAAAAAAAGATTTATTTCCTTGTCCAGTTTGAATCATACCTCTGGGGGAATATAATTCTTCAACTTTTTATGTATTTGGTGTAAGCATAATCAAAATATAAACATGTCAATTCTTATCAATTGTAACACATAATGTTGAGTGAATATTCTAAGCCCTGTTGTTAGGGGGTTGCCTTATTTTTGTCCTGGGAGGTTTGATCATCCTGCCTGCTGGTTTTTAGGACTCTGCCTTCTGGGGTCCTTGAGATATTGTTGCATTCTCTTTGTTTAAAAAACCAACAATAAAACCTACAAACAATAAATTCTTAGAGCAAATCATGGACCACAGAGAAGTAGTGGAGTATCTGTGAACTTTCTAACAGTAATTCAGCATATAAATTGATTTGAACAAACCATTTTTAAGATATAGGCCTTAACATATGTTCTGTGTGACTTTCAGGATTTTTTATTATAGGACACAAAGCTGTTCACCACCTTCACCTTCCAACAATGTGTGCCTCTTAGTACTTGCAGATTTTTTATTTTATTATCTGATTTAAAGATATTTGGCAAATTCTTTATTATATTACCTGATTTAAAGATATTTTGGAACCTCCAAAGTTGGTGCATTTTAACCTTCAAAATTAAATCTTTATTGACCTGCCTTGAAGGATGGGTGAAACCAGCCCTCTGCTCTTCCCTTAGCTGGGCTTATTGTTACCATTTTTTTTAATATTTATTTTTCAATTTTCGGTGGACACAACATCTTTATTTTATTTCTATGTGGTGCTGAGGATTGAACCCAGCACCCCGCACATGCCAGGCGAGCGCGCTACCGCTTGAGCCACATCCCCAGCCCCTATTGTTGCCATTTTTAAACCCCGGATCATGGCCTTTTGTCAGGTGTGCAGCAATCTCTTCACACCTCAAAAAGGACCATAAAAATCACATACTCTGGAATTGTGATTTCAGTGTTCTTCTAAAGGACTTCTCATTTTTCCAGATAAGGACAAGGTCTCACTTTATCAAATAACAATAGCACTTTTTTTTTTTTAATATTTAGAAACATTGTGATAGACAGAAAGCAAACCTACACATTCGCTTCAGACCGTCCCTTTTCCAACACGTTGGTCTGCATTCATCACTGTCGGGAAAAATTCAGAAACTCACGGTGAGTGATTTGATTGGATTTTCTCATGATGTACCATTTGTAGTTCAGTGTATAGCTGGTAATTTTCTGCATGTGTTGTTTAATGGCGTATCTCTTTCCTGCTAGGATAAAGATTACATGAAACCATTACTTCTCAAGATCCATGTCAACCCTCCTGCCGAGGTGTCTACTTCCTTGAAGGTTTACCAAGGACACACACTGGAAAAAACGTACATGGGGGAGGATTTCTTCTGGGCCATCACCCCAATAGCTGGAGACTACATCTTGTTCAAATTTGATAAGCCAGTCAATGTCGAAAGGTCAGTGACTGTTTCTTGTTTTTGATGCAATGAGTACTTTTTGAAAATTGGAAGCTGGACATTTTGGGCATAATGTTAGGAGACTGGGTCTTCTTTAAACCTTTGGCTTGGGCAGCTTCCTGCAGTGTGGCTCCTTCAGGGAGGGGAGCTGCTCCCCATCCGGTGGCAGTCTGGTTCTCTGGTTTGTTTTATTGACACCGGTGGAGGGAAGGCACTCCCTGATAGGGTGGCCCCACTAGACCTGTGCTGATGCTGACTGGCTGGCTGGGGCAGGTGAGCCTTGTCCCTGTTTCCTGTGCTGTTGCCTGGCGTGCCACCCCTAAGTGGCCTTGGAGCCCTGTGGCATGGCCTGGTGAGTGCGGAAGCCAGCTCCTGCTCAGCCTTTGCAGCACTCTTCCGTGTTTGGGTCTGAAGGTTATCTTGCCGGGCTGTGCTCCTCCTCATCCTTAGGCCGACAGCAGCCTTTGGAGGACTTTTGCTTCTGATCCTGGTGGTGTTTCCAGGTTGCTGGCTTCTCTGGCTCTGAGTCTAGAACATATTAGTTGAAAGAAAACCTACCGTCCAGCCTGTTGTTCCCTGGACCCCCGATCCCTCACGGGCTGATCTTCTCGCTGCCCTGGTCTTCTCGAGTCTGACAGACAGAGTCCAGGGCTTCAGTTGGGTTTAGAGGGAGGAAGAGGGAAGCTACCTGCATCTCGCCTTCCCAAGTGGAAGTCCCAGCGAGCAATTTGCTTTTGAAATCAGGAAAAGAAAAAAAGTTATTTTATGTATTGTGTTTTTATATATACATCTATGTTTTCTATATATAATATACTATTTAGCAAATGAAAAAGTGTCCATCAAAAATCTGATAAAGAAATTACATATTGGAGGTTAAATTTCTTTACAGCCAGTATTTTTGCAATAACCCTCTGTCAGGTAATTTTGACCTTACAGTTATTTGTGGTTGAGAGGATAATATAACGTAGTGACACAGTTCTTCTGGAATTGTGGTGATAGGAATTTCCTACTGTGTGTGGAGCCCACCCATCCTAGGACAGAGAAAAGGAACCACTCCCTGATCCCTGCAGTGCATTATTTGCTAAGGGGGTGGGGAGTTGTAGTTGTCATTATAGAAATGATGCATTATAAAAATACTTCCAGATTGCATATGTGTTCCTTATTAAAAAATTTAAAAGTGTGAAGAGTCAGAAAAAAAAAAATCCCTACCCCAAAGCCACCGTCATGGCTGGGTTGGCAGGTTGTTTTTCTTGGTACTCCTGCTTTGGGTCAAAGTCCATGGGTAATTTTTGATTTGTATGTTTTTCTGTTCCGGTCTGTCCTGAGCATTTCAGTGACCACTTAACACCCCATCGATTCCTTCATCCATTGCTAAACTTCTAGTTGGTTTGGAGTTGTTCCACAGTGAATTGTCACCTGGTGAGCATCTCTGACTCAGTCTAAGCTCCAGATCACATTCACGTGCTCTTAATGTGGCTGCCCTCGCCCCAGCTTGGGCCTGTTGAGCAGATAGTGAAGGGTCTGTAGTTGTATGATCAGTGTTCCAAGTCAAGGTGCCTTCTGGAAAAGCAGCCCCACCTGCAGCCCCAGCAACGTGGGATGCCCAGGTGGAAGGATCACTTAAACCCAGGAGTTCATTCTGGACAACAGAGACTGACTCTCTCTCTCTCTCTCTCTCTCTCTCTCTCTCTCTCTCTCTCTCTCACACACACACACACACACACACACACACAGGTCTTTCTTTTGGGAAAATGATAGGTATAATTCTGTGTGTAGTTTAAATATCAGTTGTCATCACAGGTGATTTTTGCTTACAAATACCCTTTTGTCAATCCTGTCATCACCTGTAACTTACACCTGGCTGATTATTTTTAACACTCAGGTGCTTTCTTGCTGGTTCTCATAAACTCCTTGAAATAGTGGAAGGTGGGAATATGTGTAGTAGGTGGAAGAAACTCAGAAAACTAGTGAAAGTTACTCAAGGGATCAGATCTCTGTGACTGCTAAGCCTAAACTTTTAATCAGTCACTCTAACTAACCCTAAGTTAGGTTTGTATTGAGATATACTTCCTGCTTCCTATCTGGTCCCATTTCTCCCACACTTACAAATACCCACTATTTAGTTCTGAGAATGTCATACTCACACCAAGTGTGTGTTAGGTTTATCTCAGTATGCCGTGTAATTCATGATTTTCAAATGTTTGAAATAGTGACACATGATGTTCAGGGTTTGGAAGAAGCTCTTTTTAGTTTCATTCTCCTAATACTAAAATTATTTGTATTGGCTACAATTAGTCTTTGAACTTGCCGTGACTAGCACTTTTCGTATGAAAACTTTCTCTAATAACCAACACACATTCTTCTGTCGCATTTCAGTTATCTCTTCCACAGTGGCAACCAGGAGCACCCAGGAGATATTCTGCTCAACACAACTGTTGAAGTTTTGCCACTTAAGGTACAACAATTCCTTCCTCTCTCCCTTTCCGAGGAATTAATCCCTGTAGCCTTGGTGTGAGGCTGTTCTTGTTAATGAGATAAAAGAACATCTCATGGTCTGTAGGACTCCAGTGGGGGGTGATCTAAAATTGTCTTGAAATATTGAGCCCCGGCATATTGGCCCATGTCCTCATTCACAGAGCCTTCATTTTGTTTTCTGTT